>NC_056737.1:1771442095-1771519595 GCF_019279795.1 Protopterus annectens
GCAAAGCAATGGCCACACACAAAGGTAAACAGGATGGCAGGACAGTTAATACAATACCCATCTGTGTGGGACATTGCAGACACTACACCCCTGAACCACACTGCAGACCATTGTCAGGTGGCCTGATTCCAAGGATTACCCCTCACCCATCCTTGTACAGCCATCTTGGACAGCCAACCACTACACACCCATGAAGCAATGTACACATGCATGTCAGTATTGGCACCCTGTGTCTGCATGTGGGGTATGATGTTCCCAACCACAGTCACACCCAGTATAACTCCCATTGGCATACTGACTGATGTCAGACACGTTCACATGCTCTAGCCCATAGAACCTCAGAATAACCCCTGTGGTGCATGTAATACGTGTGCATTACTGTAGTGTGGCAAATTAAGTAATTGGGAAGTGTATCTGTGAGCCTGCCAAAGTGTACCAATGTGTCTGAGTCCCTTAAAGAGTGTGGTTGTGTTGACAATGACATCTGTTCATGTGGACAGCCATGTGTGCTACACCTAATGTATGTCTACTATATCTCTGTTGCAGATGTCGCTCACCAGCACACATATATGTTCTTACAGCACACCAACATGTCAGCTGTGTGGCACATGGAGTAACTGCATGCACTTGTAATAGTAATGGCTAGTCAGTCAGGGGTTTGAACATCTGTACTGGTAGATGTGTGGCAGCCAATGCTTAGATTTTAGTCTCCCAGCCCTTCTCTGGTGTACTTTGCCTCTGTCTGTCCCTCACACACACTCTCTGGTGGATGTGGAGATGTACTCCTGGTCAGCAGCAGCTTGTGTTTTGTAAGTGATGGTCATGATCAGGTGATGGCCTCTGCACCTATTGCAGTCCTCCTCTAGCTGACTGCATGTGGAACAGCTGTGGTGACATTCCCATAGCCAGCTGCATGGAAAAACACTACAATATCTAGGAGCTTCATGTTGGTGTTTGCCCATGACAGTCTCTGTGAGTGGAATCTCGATCTGGTGTTTGATAAAGAGCATCACAGATGAAATCTAGATATTCTTCAAATGACATACACAGTGGAAAATAGCCTAAAGACGGGAGGGTGATGTGCCAGATGTGACTACAGCATGTAAGTGTAGCTATGCTTCATTCAGACTACTGCCAATTTAACAAGTTGTGTGTGGTAAAGGCTAGTCTGCATGTTTTAATAACTGACAAGACAGTGCTCTGCTTGTGAGGAAACCCCCATCTGTAGGGTCATCTGTCGACTGGTCAGTGTGTGGATCCATTTGTTTCTTGTGTTACTCACAGAACACACATCTGTGAACTGCAGACGCATAGTGTGAGGACTGCAGTCAGTACATGGTGACAGTGATGAGAGTCAGTGCCATCGTATCCCTGATTGGACATACGTCAAATGAAACAGAGGTATGACAGTCACTGTCTGAGGTTATCACAGTGACATGCCAATAGTGGGCCACTGTTCATAGCTGCAGTCACAAGTCAGTTATGCTTTGGACAGATGTCATGCAGTATATATGCATGTGTTGTGCTCCCTCTGCAAATGTATGACATCTGTTGTCTTGGGTTGATGTTAATATCTATGCAAGCTGTTATAAGTAATCCTGAATGCTGTTGACTATTACTAAGCCTTATCTGTGTTAAAACTGCAACACCATAGGTTGTATGGGATTGGAGGTCCCGGCAGAACCACCTGTCCCACTTCAGCTGGCCATGGCACCGGGCACCAACACATCTGGGGCCGAGCCTTGGACCTCCACCACTGTTGGCTCTGCACCACCTCCTGTTGGAACCACCACTGAGGATGGGGCCTGCCCCCCTGGGAGCAGGTCCAGATGGGAACTTATCAACCATCGTACAGTCCAGCCCGTGGTGTTTAGGGGGCTCAATAAGGGGTTTTGAGGCCAGCTACACCAGCTCGAGGGCAGAATAACACATTTAGAGGGTGAGCCTGCCCCTTCTAGACAGCCCCCAGCACAGCCACCTTTCCGGCTGTGATGTTGCAGTGGTGGCTGTCCATGGGTGGGGACTTCCATCCCACTGTTTCCATTTGGGGGCTCATGGGCTTGTGACTGCCAAACACCCCTCCTCATCCAAGGTGTATCCCCCCCACATGTGTCATATACCCCACCTGTATGCTGCCTTGTCTGTCATCCTACCCAACCTAGCCTCCACGAGCATACCTACTCTCCTTCCCCAAAATTCCACTCTCACCTTACGAAAATGGAAACAAAAGGCCAATCTGTTCCCAGAACAACTTTTTCCCCATACATAGCTGTCCATTTCACACACGTGTCCACTGGACACATGTAACCTTTTTAACTTGCATCACAACATACTACTGTTGTCCACAACCCTCTCTCAGGCACACGATCTTGGTATGCACATGACTCCTACAGGTTCCTACATGATGCAGATGACCCCATTGTACACACGACACTACCGGTCCCTCTATGGTTACCCCATTTAACTTGTTAATGATGATGATGTTGCACACAGCACCTTGCAAGAGTACTGTTCTCACATAATGATTGGACAGGAACTGTTTTGTTACTGCAAATGAAATGCTCAAAGTAATGTATTTAATGTTTGCATGTATTAATGACACATGTCTGTCTGTGGGAGTCTTGGTATTACCTAGGACAACACCACTGCATAATAGAGGAGTTGCTGGTGTTTGCCTTTTCATTCTTTTTACTGCTTTATTGTCACATGGAATGTTCTTGATGTATTTATATATATTTATATCTATGTATGTATATATAGCTGGACATAAACACACATACACACATACATCTACATAATGAAATACATTTCCTATACTGTTGAATGACTATGCTGGATGATATGCTTGTGATAACATCCAATGTCTGCATATCTGCCATGGCTTAGTGGCAAATCACATTAGCTGTGGTGTGCAGGATCCTGGTTTTGAGCCTTGCAGAGGCCATTTATTTTGTTGCTGGGCAGAACAAGGGCCGTTGGATACGGAGTGATTAAGGTACTTTTAAGCAGTTGTGAGTGGGTGTGTGGGTTTGCGCGACGGTAAGCAGTGATTACTTTTGGTTACAGTTTCTTATACTCACTTACCTTCTTGATTGCTTAACCTGTGTAGGCAGTGCTTACCCCCCGCACAACAGGCTGTAACCCACTAACTGCTGCTTAAAAGTGCTTATTCCCGCTTACCTCCATGCTAATTTCTTTAAAAGAAAAGAAAAAAGGGGTGATAGGAAATTGGTGAAAAAGGGGCACAAAGAGGGAAAGACAGTAGGCAAGGTAGCTAGGTATGTGCAGGAAGGCTGTAGGGAAGGTCCACAGCTGTCCATTTCTTCTACAGCAATGGCTGTGCATATCCAATAAACTTGGCATTACATTTGAACACTCACAACCCTGACAGAGGGGTGAGGACAACAATAGTATGTTGTGATGCCAGTTAGAAATGTTTACATGTGTCCAGTGGACACGTGCAAAATGGACAGCTATGTATGCATGGGAACAGATTGCCCTTATTTTTTTTTTTTTTACTTTTAGGTGAGAGTGGGATGTTGGGGAAGGAGAGTAGGTATGATCAGTGATGATAGGTTGGGTAGGATGACAGACAAGACAAACAAGACGCATACAGGGGCGGTATATGACACATGTGGGGGGAAACACCTTGGATGGGGAGGGTGTTTGGAAGTCGCAAGCCCATGAGCCCACAAATGGATACAGTGGGACTGAGGTCCCCACCTATGGGCAGTCACCACTGCATCTTCACAGCCCAGAAGGTGGCTGTGCTGGGGGCTGTGTAGAAGGGGCAGGCTTACCCTCCAGTTGCACCACTCAGCACTCAAGCTGGCATAGGCAGTCTCGAATCTCCCTGTCGTGCTCCCTATGCACCACAGCCCAGACTGTACCATGGGTGACAGGTTCCTGTCAACTCCTGCCCCCGGTGGGGTGAGCCTCATCCCCTGCGGTGGTTCCACCCAAAGGTGGTGCAGGGCCAATGAACGAGGAGGTCCCAGGCAAATACACTCAGACTTGCTTACTGGTACTTATATATGTTTACTACTGCTTATTTGTGATTACACCTGCTTACTAGTGCCTTATTCATTCTGACGCTACCACTTTGATTGAATGACATTAGTTAAATATTTCATGCAGTACTCCATATTTGCATGTTAGTATGTAGGATATACAGCAAATCGATGTATAAATATGTTCATATACAAATTCCACATGGAAAATGATATGTGCTATAGTGGGACTCAAACCATGAATGCATGTTCATTAGGCGGATGCTCTAACTACTACACTATTGACATTAACGTTGATTCCGCATGCTCTTTTCTATTTGGATGATTTTGATGTGTAAGCTACGCTAAGCATGGGGCAGTGATGTGCAAACATGCTGCGCTTCACTTACACTTTCAATAATGAAGCAATACAAATGTAAAATAAGGACATGGGGGAATCTAATTGTGATAGTTCTAGGGACGGAGCTCAACATTCCACTACATGCTTGTGTGTTTACTACTTTGATTTTATTTCAGTGTTCATGAACACTCTTGCATGCTTCATACATTTCAGTATCCATGGACACTGACTTAATTGCTTACTATTAGAGGTGGGCTCTAATAGTAAGCATAGTAGGTTTTGCAACTGTGGCAGCATGTTTACGCCTCCATAGAGCACTTAAACACGCCCCCTGCACTCGCACATGTTTCCTGTGCACATCAAGGGTGAGGCAGCATGCCCTCATAAATATTCATATGGCGCTGCTGCACCATTTGTAAGGAGTATGCTCGGTGCAAGTCTAAAACCGTCCTTGCGCCGAGCTTCATGAATTTGTGTTCACCATGCGATACTCTCAAAGTACTCTCCTTAAAAAGAATACTCTCAACCTCTCACTGAAATGATAAAACATATTTAACACATAACTGCTGCCTGTCCAATGCACTAAGTTGCACATGGGCTTTCTCTTTAGTAACTTCCACCTCTGTAGAATCTTGGAATGCATCAATATAACTACTGTTTGTGTATAAATCTAACTAGAAATGTAACTACAGTTTTTAACTGGAACTTAGTACAATGCAATATCAGCAAATGGAGCTTTTCTCCCCAGGCCTCGGCAGAAAATGGGTATTACCCATTTGAACTTTCCTAGTAAACAAAGACAAGTAAATAAATTTCAAAGATTCAGAGATTCAAAGTAAATCTTATTGTCATTTAGGACCACATGTGTGTAACCTAAATGAAACCATGCATCAGCTCCTTCTTGAGATTACATACAGAAAGTAAAACAACATATACAAGTAAAAGAATGACACACTTACATATACAATCCTACTCCCAGTACCCATACAAAACAGCAGAAAAAAAAGAATATCAATACTTAAATACAGAATAAGTATACCCTCCCCAAAGTTATAATAACTGCCTCATTTAAATAAAAGACACATTATATATTGCACCTTGCCTAAGTTGTCTGTCTAATGTTCACTTGAGAGGGATTAAATAAGTATTGCACTTATTTGGAATTTGGGAGGTATGAGTTATACAACAGCCTACAGATGTTTGTGAAAAAAGGAAGAAGAAAAAAAAAAGAAAGAACTGACTTAGCTGATGTCCATTTCTCTGTGACTTATGCCCGAGTTCAGAAGTCTGATCACTCTCGGGTAGAAGGTTGTTGAATCTCGTAGTCCTGCAGTGGATGCTACAATATCTTCTACCCAGTTCCAGATGCTTAAACAGTCTGTGCACTGGATGCATGATGTAAATAAACAAATTTGTGAATTTATTCTTGAATCCCATGTCTTCTGTGTATTTTTGTAGTTGTACCGTAGGCCTAACCTGAAAAAGGTCCTTTTGATAAATATTCCACTTTGGATTAATAAACAAACTAATCAGTCAATCATTCCACCAATTAATTAATATATATTTCATATCATTCCACTTTTCATTTGCATATCATGGTTTCAGAACTTATTTCAGTGGTTGTGAATTTAACTTGTTTTTCTTCATCTGAATTAATGTAGTTTAAAGATGAATCAATTTTAGTTTTTCATTTATATTGCAATATTATTCAAGAACCCTGTAGCACACTAAAAGTCTAACAGCAAAAGTTGTAGTGCATTGTGGAGGCTTCCAATCCAGCAGCTGGTTTTGTTTTCTATATAGAGGGTTATGACTGGATCTGCAATCATAACCAGCAGATCAGAGAGGCCCAATCAAAAGTCTCTGTAGTGTATGGAGCGTTATTGGCTCCATGTACTACAAATTACAAAAAAGTATTGAAAACTAGCTTTGAAAGCCATAAAACACTTTGTGCTGCCACAAAGGCAGGAGGCAGAAATAATTTATGGCTTCATACAATATTAACTTTTTCTTTAAAAATGTGGCAGAGTAAAGTGTCTAACAGCTTATAAAATAGCTTTTGTTTCTGCTGCTGTTCTGTGGTGATTCATGCTGGCCTGGTATACAGTAATGCAGGGCTAATGCTTCACTGTGCTTAGAGATTCTTAAAAAAAGCCTTTTAAGCATCTTTCTGATATACGAAAGGCATGTAAGAAACTTGTCCTTTTCCCAATTTTAGAGTGTAATAAAGGCAATCTGCGCACTATATAAGGAATTAAGTTATTTAGTGTACTGCTCATGGGATACACTGTAATTTATGGCTTTCAACATTTCTTCCCCAAAATGCAGCATAACACAATGTGTAACAAGACATCAGATCATAGTAAAAGTAAAAAGGCAGCAAACTAAAGACCAGGAAGGAACCAAACCACTATGGCAAGACATTAGATCATGTGACACATAAGCAATCTTGAGGATGAAAATGTAAATCACAGCAGAATCAAGCACACTAGAGATTATAGTGGACTGCAGATCATTATATTTTTTATTATAAATTTACATTTTAAAAATATCACTGGCTAGGCTGCAAAATCTTTTGGAATTATCTTCTCCCTGTGATATATGAGTTTTTTGAGAGCAAAATGATAATACACCTCATAATAGATGACAGTTGAGAGGTATTTTGTAGCTTATACTGAAAAAACTAATTTAACATACCCTGATCATATTATTACTTACATAACTCAATAGTTCTGTTTTATTTTGTGAATGCTGTTTATTTACTTACTGTTATGTACTTTTGACTAGTTTGAGCCACAGATTAGTTGTTTGTACATTCAGTAGATCAATTTCACAAGCAAATAGCTTACAAAAATTCTGGAAGTATGTAATATATGTGTTTATTTTCAGCTTGTTTCTTTTAAAAGGAAATCAAAACATGTTGAGATCTTAAAGTAAAGAATTTATATATGTCCTTTTTCATCTGACGTAATATTGTTTCAAGGCCCATCATTGTTTTTTATATATGTTAAAAGACAAACTCTGAAACAGTGCATCATTCTACAACTTTACCTGACAGAAACAGTCAAAATACATTCCAGCAGATGGTCTTTTCTAAATGAAATTACATGTATCATGCTCGAATTGAGAAAACAAATACATACATACAAGTATACATGCTTAGAAGAAATTCATATACATAAATACAATTACACATGCATCAGAACTATCATTTACATTTCTCTTAGACAGTTATATTATTACTTATTACTTATTCTATACACCACTGTAGCAGCTGATTGGTTCCTTATTGCACCTGTACTTATTACATAATATAATTGTCATGTTCTCTGTATTATGAGAATATCTAGCAGTTTGCATTGCACAGAATTTTCTTGTAAACTGTTAAGCTGGTTGTGATGTCTTACTGTTATTGCACTATTGTTTGGTTATCGCAAGACTAGTCAGCATCTCACATTCCTGAGATTAATACCAGAGTTCAAGAGTTCAAGTGTATAATCGCTTGAGGGAAAAGCTGTTTTTGAATCTGGTCATTTTACAGTGTATGCTGCAGTATCTTCTGCCAGATGACAGGGCGTGAACAGTTCAAAAGCAGAGTGTGTAGGATCACTTGTTATTTTTGTTGCTCTGTTGTAACAACGTGTCATGTGTAGATCCTTTCTCTCTGGAAGTTTAATTTCTCTGTTGCTCTATCTTTTGTAGGGCTTTTTGATCTGCAACTAAACAGCATCCATACCACACCGTGAAGATGCACATTAGGATACTTTTTATGGCACACCTGTAGAAGGTAGAGAGGCTAGAGAGAGGTAGGTTTGCTTTTCTCGGTCTCCTCAGGAAGTGCAGGCTTTGATGGACCTTCTTTACTATGTCACTGGTATTAGTTGACCAAAAAAGATCCTCCTCTATATAGACCCCAAGGAATTTTGTGTTCTTTATCCTTTCCACTTCCTCCCCATTTATCATGAGAGGTGAGTGGGCTTGTTGTACTTTCCTGAAGTCTATTATGATCTCCTTGGTTTTGCTGACATTTAGGTCAAGATTATACTTGGCACACCAGTCAGAGAACTTACTTCTTTCCTGTAAGCTTTTTCTTCTCCTTTGCTAATGAGGCCCAAAACTGTAGTGTCTTCTGCAAACTTAATGATGTGGTTGGTGTTAAATCTGGCTTTACAGTCATGGGTCAAGATAGTAAACAGAAGCCAGCTTAGCACACAGCCCTGAGGTACTCCTGTGTACTCCTTCTACGTGGCACACCTCATCACAGAAGGTTTCTCATCCAGAAAAAAAGAGGTCATTGTTCCCCTCTACTCATCACTCATTAGACCCATTATAGAGTAGAACGCCCCTTTTGGTATGTACCTCACAAGACATCTACAACAACAGGAAAGGCTGCAGAAATACCTCACAAAGAGGATTACTGGAATCAAACAGATGCCCTACGCAGACCATCTCAAAAAACTCCAGCTTTACTCCATCGCATATCGCCTACTCAGAGGTGATCTCTGCATAACATACAAAGCTATGTCAAGCCCAGAGCTGTTGGACATGCTCCACTTAAAGAAATCCCAATCCCTCCGAGCTACATGCTCTAGGGACCTAAACCTTGTCACCACAATAAACAGAACATGCCAGAGGGATAGATTCTTGTCCCAGAGACTTCCCATACTCTGGAATAAACTACCTATCTATATCAAGCAAAGCTCCTCATTAGCACTCTTCAAGAAAAATCTCGATGATTGGATGGGAAATAGGAAATTCACCCCGAGGATCACCGCTGTGGCTCGACAGTGGCACAGGAAAATCATTTTCTTGGGTGGCAAAAGCCAGGGTACCTTTTTGGCTGGGCTTGTATAGGCCCCAGGGCCAATAGCCTAGTACCTACCTTTGAACATATGAACCTATGAACCTGTGTTGCTAGTGATGCTCTGTGAGGAATTTTTGCCCACATATATCCTTTGGGGTCTTCCCGTCAGAAACTCCGAGTTGTTTCTCACCTTATTTTGAGATGTCATTTCCAGCCTTATGTAGTCCATTTTATTTTCCAGAGAACACACATTTGATAGAAATAAGGATGGTAGTGCAGGCCTGAATGGACTTGCCTTCAGTCTAGCAGTGATTCCAGCCTTTGTTCCTCTTTACCTGGTTCTCTCACATCTTTTTCTTTTGATCCTTTTCCAATGTGTTTTAGAAGCTTCTAATAGCTGTTTCAGGCATTTTGAGCTATGCAGTGATAGAATTCCAAGATTGTTGAGTATGGAAGTTGTTGTAGGCCTGTCAGACTCCACAGACAACAGGCCAACCATCCAGCAGCACAACAAGCTTAATTCCTTGATTTCCAGTAAGTTTTCTCTGATATAAGTGATTGGAGCTTCCTTTAAAGCCTCAGAAACAGTTTTTCCATTTTTCTGAGTAGAAAAGACAAATACTACACATTTTTCTCTCGAGCTGATGCAGCTGTTGTCACACACGGAGCCGCCATTTTTTTTTCATCTCATCAGATGGTTCAGCTTTTTGATTTAGATGCATCAACTTTCTATTCCCTGATAATTCTTCTTCATAGAAAATAATTGCCAGTATAACTTCTGTTTGTGCTCTAGGATAAATCATAGCAGTCTGTGAAGTCTTTTTGCTTTTCTTCACCTTTCTGCAATTATGGAGTTATTATGGGATGAAGTACTCCATATGGGAGTGTAGCAGGCATCTCCCTGGAAAAAGAAAGTTTTTCTTAGATTTCTCATCAGGTAGAAGATTTTATCATTTTTAACTGCATGACTGAAGCTTCAGTCAGTTGAACCTTGAGGGAAAACAGTCGAACCATGTTCTTCATGAAACTGATAAATTGTAGCTTATACTGAAACAGCAGAGTTCATATACTGGTGCTACTGTGTGGTCATACAGTGCATGGTTCCATGACTCTACGTACTTTGTTCTTTTCCAGTTTCATTACTTTTGTTGTTTAGTATTTAGAAACCATTATAAATCTTGTGTGTTGTAGGATTGTTCAATATATACTGTGAAGCTAATACTATGTCTTTACCTGTATTTATTTATTTATTTTCATTAGATATTTTTAGCTTCTGATTAGTTGGCTTGCTTTGTCCACATTATAATTAAGACATATATTATAGCATCGAGTGAGTAGTTTATAGTTTCTCAGTGGTGGAGAGTATTTGGTTTGATCAGTTTGGCAGAGCTGCTCTGGGTTTGGCGACCTTAGCGAGAGATCTGGAGTGAATCTGAACTAAATTCAAGGCATCCAATGTGTTCATCAAATAATAAGTATATAAGCTTGCATTGCACTTTTTGAACAGTATTTTGCTTAATTGCTGCTTCATTTTTGCTATTTTTACTGCTGTGACTGTTTTCTTTTGCATTTCTGGTACTTCTGTATTTCATAGCATAGGCTAGATTCAGATTTGCAGAATCTAAGGTGTTTGGTATTATTTGAGCACTAAAATCAGCTATCTTACATTAAGAAGGCCCCCCTGCACCTTTGTGGCAGAAGTGTTTAGCTCAGGACCCATCTGAGTTGGGGAATGCTGGAAAAAGGCTCAGTTTTGGGCTTTCCTATTGGTTAGTTTGTGTTAAAACTGTCTAACTTCACTTGTATTTAAGCCCTGTGTTTGCACGCTTTTGTTCTCAGTTTGGCAGAGCTGCTCTAAGTTTGGAAACCTTAGCCAGAAATTTTGAGTGAATCTAAACTAAATCCAAGGAATCCACCATGTTCAACAAATAATAAGTATATTTTGCTTGCATTTAAGCCTTGTGTTTGTGCTTAGTTGTGCACCGTGCAACAGGGTTTAGAGCTGCCATGCATAGATGCAAATGCTTAGAAATACAATTGCTTCTCTGTGTGCAATGCAGTTGCACATTGTTACTCAGCGAGCAACTCACATGTGCATTCAGAGGTGTTGACGCAGTCTTCCATCCCTAGCCCTCCACAGAATAGCTGCCTTTTGTTAGTCTCACAAGCAAACCCTGGTCCCTCTTGCCCATCCCCACTAGCTACTACAACATATGCCTGCCATAATGGACAGACATTTTCCCACCATTTCTCTAGCCAATCTGGTTGACATGGGCATCCTGATGCAATGCAGCAACTGCCTCATGTATACTGACAACCACTTGCTCCTAAAGCAAACAAATATAGTATGTGAGAGATGTAACTATACCATGAAATTAGAGTCAGTCCTCTCACATAACAATAAACAAGACATACAACAGGTTATCAATTTACACAAATCCCCTCTCACACATGATCAGGTTGACACAAACCCACATACATGGAGGTACTCACTAAGAGCCTCCCAAAAGATCAGAGACCTCCTAAGCGCAAACAACATACACATAAGGGTACATGAACAGAATCCACCACTACACATAACAACACACATATCAGTGTCTCAACAATTAAAGCCCTAAGGAAAAACACCTCTAAACCTAATGTTCTGGTCATAGGCAACTCAATAGTGAGACACACAGATGCCCCCCTCACCAGGTTGAACAAGGAGAAGGTCACAGTCAACTGCCTGTCAGGATCCATCAGATCATGCACACACTGAAGTCGCTCAGCAGCAATTACTGTTATGACTCTGTCATAGTACATGTTGGTGTGAATGACTTGAGATGTACCTCTCTGGACTATATGAAGAGAGACATGACCGAACTCTCAGATTATGTGTCCCAGGCAGGTATGTCCTTAGCTCTAAGCAGCATTTTACCTTCACCTCGGATGATGTTATAATACAGACAAAAATGATTGATTTCAATAATTGGCTTAGCTTCTGGTGTCACTCCAGGGGGATACAGTATCTGTCTGCCTGGTAAGACATGGTTGACAGTCCACACTGTTTTGCCAGAGATGGCCTTCACCTGTCTCCTCAAGGCTTTCTGATACTGGCAAAGACTCTTGCCTCCCCTATAGTGCCTTTTTTTAGGCAATGTCCCAAACAACAAAACTTCTGACATACAGAAATCCACTAAAGACAAACTCAAGGTCATGCTGCTTAATGCCAGGAGCTTAAACAGTAAACTGCACTTCCTGTAAGCACTCCTCACCTTGGAAGATGCTGACATTTGTACAGTCATTGAGATTTGGTTCAGGGCCACTGAGAGCACCCTAGCCATTCAAGGCTACAATGCCTTCACATGTTCAGACCCCAAAACGAGCATGGAAGAATGAAAGGTGGGGATGTATCCATCTTCATTAAATCCAAATACATCTGGTGAAACAGTATGACTCTCTTGAGCTACTCCAGGTCCAATTAACTATCAGTAAAATACATCATCACTAGCTACAGGTCCCTCACCATGAACCAGGAGAAGCACACTGCATACCTGGACTTGCTAGAGTCTCTCAGTATACAGCCAATCACCTTGGTTATTGGAGATTTCAACTATCCTTCCATCGATTGGGTGACTTACATGAGCACAAATATGATTGCTATAAGGTTCCTTGTTGTGTCTTTTGGCTTTTCCCAGTTAGGGGTCGCCACAGCAGAACTCCGGTCTGCTAATGATTGGTAGTTGATTTTTACGTGCCGAGTTACCAGCCCTGACGCACAACCTTCAATGAAGGTACGCCCATTCACGCATGCCTTCACGCAGAAGACGCTCTAGCTGAGAATTGAACCGGACAGCGTTTTACTGTGAGGTGACAATGCTACCGCAGCACCACCACCGCGGATTGCTATAAGGTTCCTGAACTTCGTTAATTCAAATGCCTTAGAGTAGTTGGTCTGCACCCCCACAAGGGACTCATATGTCCTGGCCTAGTTACCTAGCTCTCCCCAGCCTGGGGGGGGGGTTACTACACTACCCTCTGTGTGTTTCCCTCCCTGGTAAGGTCAGACCATGAAGCTATCTCATTGGAAGTAAAGATCAAATCTGCCACCCCCACAGGAGTAAAAAAACTGAAACATTTCTCCAAAGCAAACTATTGCCTACTAAGCGATGGTATAAAAAGTTTCAAAGCCCCTGCCAACATAGCCAACAATGACTCCTATGCAAATGAATACACAAATTCTCTATATAGCCACTTAAACAAATGCATTGACTTGGCCGTACCTGATAGGAACAAAACCAGGTCTTCTCAAAAAAAAAAAAAAAAAAAGTTATACAACAAAAGAAAGAAACTGATATCTAAGAACAGGACGGAACTTACTCAACAGAGGAAGAATACCCTCCACAGCTTGAACAAGTAAATCATATAGCTTATTAAGTCCTCCAATGCTAGCTATGAGTCTAAATTAATATCCCCAACTAAAGACAATCATAAGACATTCTTTAGCTATATCTGAAATCTGAAAAGCTGAAAGTCTGAGACAGTGCAGTGGTGCAGCAGTAGCATTGTCACCTCAGAGCAAGAGGTTCTCTGGTTTGATTCTCACCTGGGGTGCTTTCTGTGTGGCATCTGCATGTCCTCCCTGCGTTTGTGTGGGTTTGCTCCAATTTCCTCCCACGTTGCAAAGACATGCATCTGGTGCATTTCTCTGAGGGCCTCTGCTAAAAATTGGCTTTGTTCCAAGTCAGACTTTCCTGTTAAATAAAAAATTTAAAACAGTGATTCTGTCCCTTGTCCAGTACATGCTGGGCTAGGGCCTTCATATTTTTATGTCATTAACATGCTCTAGCACAGGGCATGGCATACCACGCAGTACGTAAAGTAGATCAAGTCCTTGGTTAGACAGTCTGCATAAAGGGAAGTCTTAATAACAAAATTCAGCATAGGGTGTACAAAATTGTTACCTATATGCATAAACTTGCAGGCCTTACATTTCCTACAGCTTTAAATATTTAGTATTAGAAGTCTTGGTCACAAATTCAAGAGGGGGAGACTTTAAGAACTTAACTGAGGTGAAAGAACAAGAGTGGATTATATATTTGAATAGTGGTAAGTCCCCCAGGCTTAATGACAGGGTCTCTTTGAAACCAGTTTTGAAAGCACAACACCTTACACATTAAAGGTTTCTCTGTTTGTTGTAACTTGTCTGAGTGAATGAGACACCTTAATTAATGCAGCCTGCTGATCGGGTTTTTATTAGTATAAATGAGTTTAGGCTATGTGTAGTTTTAGGTCTGAAGAAGCAATTGTATAATAAAGACTGTAAAAGCCCTTACCGTGTTTTATTGCTTTTATTGTTTTATGGTGAATTAAAGTTTTTTACAGCACTCCAGCCATGGTATACTCTTTTTCTTTTTTGGAATTTACTTATACTGTTTGAACAGATAGCATTTTGCCAATTTCTGGATTTTTTACGGTTAATCATGGAAGATGCCCTAATGCCATCAAGGGTTTAAAGAATAAGCAAATATATTCTTCTTAGGGGACTTTAATTACCCAAGCCTTATCTGACACACTTACACCACTATTAATGGGTATGCTCAGTATTTCCTAGACTTTCTTAAGACTGATGCATGGAAGTAAACAGTAAAACTACCTACTATAGGCTCTAATATCCATGATTTGATCCTTACCAACCTAACGTCTGCCTGTATCCCACCCACATTTCCTCATCCCTGGTTAAATCTGGCTACAAATCAGTAATATTCTCTTTCAGCCCTAGAGGTGCCACCTCCCTATTAAATGAGACAATCATTATTGTCTTCTGCAGGGCAAACCCACTTCAGCTTGTAGGAGACCTAGACACATTTCTCAACAATCCCCACAAATAGACCTTAATAAGTGGACTTCACTTCCAACATTTATCAGTATCAAAACAACTGCACAGAAAAGTCATTACCTGTCCAACCTAAATTCTTCAATGTTTGGTTCAGCTAAAGGACTTCGTAAAAGATCATGTCAGCTTCAGTGAGTTAACAGTCCAGAACACCATTTCCACAAATCAGGTATCCATACTTTTTTTTAATACTGCTAGATATCCTGATTGTCTTACTGCCCAATGTTTTTTTACCCCTAAAGCTGAAAGAGGGTGTACTGCTTGTCTTATTTTCTAAGTCAAAAATCACTGCATTTAGTTGTTTCTAGTTATCTATGTGCTCTAAACAAAATACCTAATATTGCTGCTAAGTGTTCATTAGGCAAACATTTTTAACCCAAATTATATCCCTCTCCATAAATGGCTGCGACTGAATACACATTCAACATTTTAAGTCTTAACTTCATATTTTAAAATTTCAACACTAAAGTTTAACACTAATATAATTTTTTGCAAAGTGTCTTTGTACTTTTTCTTTTAGATATCATTAATGGTGCAGCTAGAAAAAGCATTTCCATATTCAAGTATAGGTCTAATGGAGTTTTTGTATATAAGTAACAATATTGAACTATTTCACAAAGCTGCATACCTTAATAGTGGTGTGATTATTCCATATTGTTTTTTTTAACCTGTGACCTAGTATGCACTATAAATCTCAGATCACCAATTATAACTGTCATGATATCATTATGTATTGTGCATGTGAAGACAAATACATGATCTATACCATATGGATACTCTACATTAGTTCGTAAGTGAAGTACTATATCTTTTTTTATTGTTAAATTTCTTATTGTTATCTGCCCATTTTATTAGTTTAGTAACATCATTTTGGACTGTTTCCTGATTAGCTGTAAGTAAGCATGATCTGCCATAGCCTTAGCTACATGGTTTATATCCTGCCAAGGATGTAACAGCCAGCCAGCTTCCAAAGCTTTAGGGCACCTTCCATGTGCCCAAACTGTCAGGCTGCTTGAGATGAGCTGACATGAAGCCCCGCAGAACTTTATTGCCATTGAACTGTATATTCTTCTGATGCTTTCAAGGATCAATAGTCGGCTTGTGTTCCCCTTTGCTGAGCAAATAAGTTCCCCTTTGGGGGAAAAACTTCCATCTTCTTAATTTTGTTGATGTTTTATTACTTTCCTTTTCAGGAAAGTTACTTTAAAGCTACAAGTGTTGTGTTTTAATAAACAGTCTCAAGACTGCAAGATACTTTCAAACAGAGCACTTTTTTCCTATCAGTTTAACAGTGGTGTAAAGTAATTGAAAATATTTTTCTGTGAAGAAGTTGTGTTTATCTTTTATGGAGCTGGCATAGTGTTTTAAAGTAACTTTTACGGATATGTTGTGTTTACTGGCAATTGGTGCTTGTCTCCCCTAGGAGAGAGAGGTACCATTTTCATCTTGACCTTGGAACAGACCACTGGTCCCATGGTCAGTCCTTCTTCCGGCCACTAAAAGAAAAACTTTAAGCAAACAGCCTATGCCATCACAGCAAACTTACAATTTCCCTCAGCTTCAGGTGAGTGACTCTGCTGTGGCCATTTGTTGTATCACTCATCTTTTATACCAGATCCCTCTGGTGTAGCACATAAAGCCACTATGGACCAGGGGTTAGCTACATCTTCTGTGGTAGCTGGGGTCTCTTTAGTGGGCAAGGGACAGCAATTCTTACTTGCCCTGGGAGAGGGAACAGCAAAGGCTTTCTTGTTGTATGAAAATGCTGTGCCCATACCCGGGGAAGCTGCTGCTGCCATTAGTGACTGGTTGCTTCCATTTTTTCTGTCGAAAAGAAACAGAAAACCAAGCATATATCTACTTTCCTCAATTTTCTTTAGATAAGAGTAGTTTACTGGGTCTGGCTCAGAATGTAATTCAGGCTATTGATCCTTCTTGTAAAGTAGTTTATGGTAAAAGAAAGAGGGATTCCTCTTTTCCTGAAGAGATTCAAGATTCTGAATCTGAACAGAAAGATGAACGGGAAGATACATTTTTTTCCCTCAGATTTCTGACTCAGACTCAGAGAAGAGCTCACTTTCTGATTCTTCTTGTGGAGGTTTCTCGACTCTGAGATAATTGCTAGTATGTGCCATTGTTTTCGGTGGGAGAACACCGAGGTTTCTCAGTCCCTCAGAAAATACTATGAGTTGTTATATAAGGATATTCCAGAATCTACACCCATTCCTCCTGTTCTGTCTGCTTTAGAGGATATGCTTATTACTGCCTACAATTTTCCTGATGGCCAGCTGCCCCTAAAAATTTTTACAGGATGTTAATATTGATCACTTCTGTATCTGATGAAACTATGATAACATCAAGTACTGTTTCATTTTTTTTTTGTTGGAATAAGTATATGTGGGTTTAAATAATGGCAGACAATGAAAGATAATAGCTTTTTCTCAGCTGAAGCATGTGATACATTAGTATGACAGTCTATATGTGGGGCATTTTAGCTCCCAGCCATGATGGTATTATTACATATCACACACTGCTAAAGTTCTTCTATGAATTTATTTGTGTTATGTTGCCAAGACTGAATGAAAGACTTCCATGAAAGCCAGTTACATTTTTGCATGTTCTCAGCAAGCAGCATAACAGAAATAACTTCAGATTTATTGCTGTTAAACATTCATTCTCTGTGATGTATATTATTAATGTAGACAGAAACACCATCGCTGCTATACCCCTTTCTACAATCCTGAAATCCTTGAAACTCTTTCAGTTTTAATGGAGGCTTAGAACCATTAATCCAAATTGCTGTGCATGCTTTTGCACTGGCATGATCAGGTAAATGGCATGCACTTGGAAGAGCATCTTTCTGGGATGGGTAGGTGATATGCAGCCACTGGGAAAAGCAAGTGAGAGGCATGGACAAAGATGAACAGGTAAGAAGCATACACTGGGTTAAGCAGGTGATAGGCATGTAGTGAGATGGCAGGATGATAGGCATGCAGAGGGATGATGGGTAACAGACTCTCAGGAGGTTACCTTTCACCATGGAAGACAGAATTATGTATTTCACACTACCATTAAAATTCTAGCATTTATGTAAAATACAGTCCTTGGACCAATGGTTATGGCATATTAGGTCATGGAGAACTCCCCTAAGAGTGTGCCACTTGACCCTGATTGGCCAATACATAGACTTTAGGAGAGGAGTACTCCATTTCAATGCCCCTCAACCATGGACAAAGTTTTAAGCAAAATGCTCCCTGAGATCAGACCAGACAGTACTGAGCTTCATCCAGTCAACAAGAGGAGTGGGCTTCTCCACTCTGGGATGTGACCCAAAGGGCAAAAAGCAGAAAACAGACACAATCATAAGCTCATGGCAGCTAAGGGTGAGATCAACCATTGTGAAAATCATCCTCATCCTCATCCCCCTTTTTCCCATTTTCTACATGAGGTTGGGGTGGTGCATCAACTATCGCCATCTCTCTTGATTCAATGCCACTCTCATACCCTCTTCAGCAGTCATGCCTAACTGTCATAGGCCTTTTGTCACACAATTCATCCATCCCTTTGCTGGATGCCCTCATTTCTTCTTGCCTTCTTCCTGTCTACCACAAATATTCTTCTCCAGATTGTCTTCTGCTTTTCTGTACATGTGCCCAAATGCCATAATCTGTTCTCTTTGAGCTTCTCTGCAAGTGGAGCTACTTTGGCTTCTGCTCTGATGTCCTCATTTCTTCATCTGTTTCGCAGTGTGCATCCTACCACCTATCTCAGGCACTTCAACTCAATCACCTCTAGCTTTCTCAACTGCTCTGCCTTTACTGCTCAGGTTTCTGTAACGTACAATAATAATGTATGTACTACTGCTTACCGTACAGTGTGGGGATCAGAAAGTTATTTTTGAAATGGACATACACCTAAGATTGTTGAACCATGGCTTCCTCCAGATTCTCAACCCTGCTGGCAGTGCCTGCTCTGAGACTTTTGGCTGCACAATAAGCTAATCTCAGCATTAAGAAGTACCAACTGATGCCATCCTCTTGCTAGATAGATAGGGCAAGAGTTTTTTTTTTTCCTATCATGTCTTTTGGCAGCTGGTTTACACTGTTAGCACATATGGCAGTGTATTAAGCTATTCACTCACACACAACACAGTCAGATTGCATCTTGACTCATTACTTAGCAGCTACAATGACACTGAAGATTACCCTTTATGATTCAAACTCAGGAGCATTTCAGTAATATGCATCAGAATCGTATCTATGTGAGCAGAAAAAAGGAAATGGTGGGATAGAAACTAGGTGCACTCTTATAGTCTGTATATAGTATCACAAGTACTGCCATCAGGCATGCATGTCTTATAGTAAGGGAGTTTCTGTGGGGAAAGTGCCAAACTGAATGGTTTAGAACACAAATGCAGACTCTAACTCATATAAAACAATTCTGTGTAAGATCTGATGTCTCTCAGCATCTAAGCTTAAAGTAGTTTAATGCTAAAGGTAGTATTGTAACTAAATGCAAAATTGTTGTGAATAAGATAGGGGCGGCTCATGCTATTGGGCTGCAGTCCCCCCCCCAGTTGTACAAAAAAAAAAAGAAAAAATAAAAACAACAAAGAAAAAATAAATAAAACAACAAAGGTGAGTCCTGGAACTCACACATGTGCACACACGGCATTTCCCGAGTCTGGACTGCTGCTGAACCAGTCTGGAGCATGCTCACAGAATCTGATCTGCTGGTGAGACCATACGGATTAGGAAGACAGCCTGCAACAGCAAAGATCCCAGAAGTCTATGCAGTTACAAATGCATAGACTGGAAGGGTGGCTAGACAGAACTCAGGAAATATCCCTGGTGGCTACACTCAAACCTTGTACCTTGGGAGCAGGTAGCAAGAGATTGAATTCCCTACCGACCACCACTTGCAGAATTTTTGCCACATATTTTTTTTCTGTTCTGTTCCTCATAAAATCTGTAGTTTTCTGGATTTTGAATTCACTAAATAATGACAGGCACTTGAATTTCAGACTTCATATTCTTCAGAAAGTACATGGTAACACAAAACCTTTTATTCTAGCAATTTTCTGTTTATATGATCAATATTTGAAATTTGTCCCTATTTTTGGGGCTGTATGCCCCCCCATTATTGGCTTTGTCCAGGATTTTTGTGCTAAGAGGTTGAGAGCTATGGTGAGAACTGAATTCACTGAATATGTTTGGGGGCTGCATTCCCCCAGTATTGGCTTTGTCTAGGTGTTTTGTACTAAGAGGTTGAGAGCTATTGTGAGAACTGAATTCACTAAATGATAGCCATTTAAGTTTCAGTCTACGTGTCTTTCAAGAAAGAGCAGATTTGGCATAGTGGTATATTGCTTTGACTGTAGTATCCAGGGTCCTGAGTGCAAGACTTGGCAGTGAAATGCATGCTAATAACACAGCATTTTATTCTAGCAACTTTCCAAGATTATCCAAGCAATGTTTAAAATGTTTCCCTAGTTTTTGGGCTTTTGTCCCCCCCCCCCCCCCAATAAATTTTGGATTTTTCTAGATTATTTGTGCTACAAAGTTCAGAGATGCAGTTGAGTGTTGAGTGGATTTTACAAGGAGATGAGAGCTTAAAGAGAAGTATAGTGCTGCTTATGGTAAGTTTGCTTGCATTGTTAATAGCACAACAGATAGTGTACTTGCTTTTGATGCAGAAGGCAGTGGGTTCTACTCTCACAGTATATAGATGCATTGCTGATAAGGCACTGTGTTGCACTTTTAAAAGGGGTGGATGCTGCAGTCCTGAGAATGTCCTCTTTTGTGGAGATATCTAGTAACGATGAACCTGTTATCAGTTTGCCATCCATTCCCTATAGCAATATTACTAGCTTATCATTTTTTTTAATATAACATAGGCAATTTATTCCTCAAGGGCAATGGGCACTTTATTTATAGATAAAACAATGAAATATAAAGTTGTTTGCTAGTAGCAACCTCTTCATTAGTTACAGATCTCTTTAATGTGGAATTATTTAGATGACTTTTACTTCTGCAGAGATTGTGCATATTTACTGATACTGCTGGATTATAGAACTTTGAGTAGAAATGTTCTGAATTAGGCAGTTTTGTCATTATTGGTGCATGCGTTTTATTTCATTGTCTACTGGAAAAAAGTTCAAACAATACATTTAAAACACCCTCTGACAACTCTACTGTATTATACAAGGAATATAATTTAATACAATCAGGAAGGTGTATCAAAGAACACATGTATGTTTCCTGTGCAAGGGGTTTATGATTTGAAAACAGCCCAAAGTTAATCTTTATCTGCCACTGGCCAGATGTATTTTCTTTGAATGTGGGTTTCAATACTGTTTCATGAATGTGGGTTTCAAGGGCAGAGACGTTTTACTCCTAAGTCTATTTTCATTGTGAGACTGCATTGTTTTGTTTAGCAGATGTCTATTAGTGTTTGTGCTGTAAAATGTAAAATCTAACTTTTAAATGAAATCCAAATCATCGTAGAAGTAAAGCAGTATGCACATTACAGTGTTTTTGGTAAATAGGGCGAAATAGCCAAGTAATGAGGCAATGGAATAACTCCAGGGGAGGCCCCATTCAACCATGATTTTGTGAGGGGGGGTGGCAAACTCAGATAGCCCCAGCTGAACTATAACTCTTAACTGTCCAGATTTTTGCAGAATGACTAGATTATTGTTTCTTATTTTTGGTTTGTTTCTCATAAAATTTGTGGTTTTCTGGCAAATCATTTGGAATGAAGTCACTAAATAATGACAGACATTGAGTTTCAGACTTCATACCCCAGAAAAATGCATGCTAAAGCAAGATCTGTTATTCTGTCAACTGTCTAAGTTTATACAAGAGCAATTTTTAGCACTGCTTGTATGTTCCCCCAATTTATTTGGCCTTGTGCAGATTTCCTGTGTTAAGAGGTTGAGAGGTACGTGCAAATAAATCACTTTATATAATTAGGTATATCCAAACCTCTCAGCTGTCCACAATTTTGGCACAAAATTTTGCTCTCCCCCTAATAATCCCTCTGCAAAAATGACAAATTTGGAAGAAAATGTGGAGAGTTTACAATTAATAAATAATTGTAATGATCATATTTATATATTACTTTTAATTTCAGAAATGCATGCTGATTCTCTTATTTTGTCAGCTGCTCAAGTTAACAGTACTAATATTTTAAAAAAGTGTCCCTTCTCTGACTGGTTCCCAGCTGTACTGTGTGGCTATTTTATATTTTGCATCGCATTTTTTGTCTGTTTTTCATAAAATTGTGATTTTCTGGCTAATTAGTGGAAAATCATTAAAGATTGAAGTTAGAAAATAATGACAGACATTTGAGTTTCAGATTTCATACCCTTCAGAAAATCCATACTAATGCAAGACCTACTATTATCTTTCTAAGTTTATAAGAGCAATATTTAAAAATTGTCCTTATTTTTGGGCCTTTGTCCCACTTCTGTTTATGGCTTTGTCCATATTTCTTGCTCTGAGGCTGAGAGGTATGACAAATGTGTCAGGGCCATCACCATCAGCTAGAGACATTTCAAATTGTGACATACTTGTTGCACCCCACTCCCCCATGTAGTGACTCTGGATGTGTCCAAGAAAGGCAAGGAGCAGTTATGCAGTATAAGTATGCAGAGTATCCCTCCATCCAAGATAGACACAAGTACTACAGTGGCTTTTCATCTGTCCTTAATTTTGAAGAATGTTCTGGTTTTCTATCATATTTTTATACGGTTGATTTATGCTTCTTCTTATTCAGAAAATGCATGTTGTTGCAGTGCTGTTGCTCTGTGTTTAACTAGCAATGCTTTAATGACCATCAGGTAAGCTTGTCTGAAATTGTAAGATGCAAGTAAGCTTTAATAAGCATACTGTTAAATAATTACCAACACTGAAAGCCTTTTTGTTGTTGCCATGCAGAGAATATTTACATAACTAGATAGGGTATAAGCCCTAGGTATTGAAATGCATATGACAGTATTTGTAATAAAGGACAGGATTACAGTATTTTCAGAAGCTCATTACATTTGTTGGAGACTTGCAGTCATCTTTGCAGATTTACCCATAAACTAATCAGAATGCCAATCTATCATGTGTGGATCATAACCTGTGCAGTAATCCTTTAAGCAATTTATCTTGAGCTTGTTTCCTGTTTGCTGTTCATTTTTTACTTTGATCATGTTTTCCCCATGAAACAAGTAGATAGTTGTTGTTAGGCAGCAGGTCTTTTTTTGGAGTAGAAACATTTTTACAAGTGGGGGTATCACAGAGATTGCTACTTTCAGCATGTTACTTGGTATTTTTTATAAAGCTGGATATAAATTATAATTAGAACTGCAGTGCAAGGATAAGTGGTTTGAGTTGGTTGCTGCTTGTTTTTTTATGCTTGATTTTGACTAGTATTCAGTAATGTATTTAA
This sequence comes from Protopterus annectens, assembly GCF_019279795.1. Lineage (NCBI taxonomy): Eukaryota > Metazoa > Chordata > Ceratodontiformes > Protopteridae > Protopterus > Protopterus annectens. The sequence goes on from NC_056737.1 coordinate 1,771,465,564, forward strand.
AAAGTAATTTACTTTTTCATACCTCACAACCTTTTTTGTTTCCATCTAGATATTAAGTAAGCTGTCATGTAGCCAATACACTGAAATATTTTTTCTTCTACACTTCATTTTGTCTTGATTGGACCCTCATAATGATGGTTTGGCACCCAGGGCAACGTATTTAAAGTCCCAGTTTTGTGGTTTTGAGCATAGCTTTGCCCCTTTCTAGTTGGTCACACCCCATCCCGTTGGCTCCACCCATTCAGCTATCTTCTGCAGCCCCTCTTTGAATTGAAGTCACCAACCACCACTGGAATAAGATGATAACTTTTGTGAAAATATTTTACATGCCACTATGAAATGTTACTATCTTTGCTTCTTTAAAACTAGTTTTCTGTGAATTGCAACAACCTTTGCCATAAGTGTGATCCTGATTGCTTTGTCTCTTTGATGCTATTGCTTTGCGTATGGAATCTGGATCATGGCTGAAAAGGGATCTCAGATCAGCCCACCTACTCAGTAAACAAAGAATAAATAAATACAAATAAAAGAAGTTTAATTTATTTTTGCTTTCTAGAAGAGTAACAAGGCTTTAAATTACCTAAATGAGTCTTCATGAATTTCATTTTGTAAGAGGTAATAATTGGTTTGCCATAACTACTGCAGACTGATGACTGGGTGTTGGCAAATGACATTACTGTCTTTCCAGCAAACCTGTCTAAACATTCTAATAGATTTTACTATCATGTTGTCTGTGGCTGCCCTCCAGGTTTTTCTCTTATATACTATTATTTGGCCTGGTAAGTTTATATTTATGTCGCCTGTATAATATTTGAACCAACATACCTTTAATTGCCTTTTTAATGACAACAATGGACAATCAGCAATTTCATTTCCCCCCATGTGTAATACTATTATGTGTGGATCTGTCAGTCTCCCATTGTGACTCTCCCAGAGGTCTTGTATGTGTCACCACTGTAGGCCTCTCTCATCTAACCTTCAAATATATGCTATCTACCGTTTCACTCTTAGGTTGCTCATTTCAGACTCGCAAAGCTTGCCACCCATTGGATAGATAAACAAATGTCCTGATTTAGCATTTGCAAAAGAATCAGTGACTTCTGTGTCCAAGAATGGCAAGACTGAAACTATAAATAATTCTGTACATAGTCTAACAGATGTACAAAATATAACTGACACAAATGCCCTTTTACAAAAAAAACTTTAACCATAAATTGAGATAATAAATTTTGTTGTAATATTCTCTTACATTTATGTAAGAGAATATTGTGATAATATAATTTGTTGAAATATTCTCTTACATTTAAGTAACTTGTGGATAATTTCTCCCAGGCCTCCACTGAAACTGGATGAATAACCCAGTCAGAGTTTCTGAGTCAACAAATGCAAATAAATAATAAACAAATAAATAGATAGAAGAAGTGACACTTGGCATCTTTCTTATACTTGTGTGATTTTGATCAGCCTAACTGCATTATTTCATTTTTCTGATGCTTCTTTGACACGTGTGTATATGAAGTTGCCCTGCAGTATGTACTTCAGACAAAGCTGCTGCAGTCCCATTAACACTAGTTAGTATTGCAAAACCTTTACCCTGTTCAAGTCATGGCCATTGTCTCTTGTATGCTGGACCTTAGCCTTCTTGGATGCATGCAAGTCCCTACATTACTCTAATTTCTGATTACATGCTGACTTTGCCCCTTTGTTTTTTGCTTCATTTTTTACACTCTCATCTTCTCTTAGTTATGACTCTTTTGTGTTCTAAGTCAAACTCATCCAAACAAATCCATTCTAAATCTTGTGACTTATTCCATTTATCATTCTTGATAATATATTTACTTAAAAATCTTGCTCAACCTTTTATGCTGCTTTTTTATCTGACCTGGTTAATCCATTTATCTCTACCTGTATTTTCTTCCCTGATTAATACTAATGCCTTCACCTGTAAATCAAGGTTCATCTATTACAGTGTGAGTCACCCAACAGGTATCAGACTTGCCTTTATTGCTACAAGATCAGAAGGCTGTGTATTTCTGCTTTAGATGATTGGATCCATTTTCCCTCACTGACACTGCAGTACAGTAATAGGGAGTGCTGCACGCCTGAGTTTGCCTTCCTTCAAATGAAACATGAAAACAAGGCCTCATCTGCCTGAGGTGGTTCTAGCTCAGGTGGGTCTAAAAGATCCCACAACACTCACTGGAAAGATTAGAGGAGCTTTATTAATTTTCATAAATGTTTTATTCATTTCCATTCAGTATTTAGAATTAACCAAAACAACAGATCAATAAACATATTTTCAGATTATCAAAAATAAAAGAAGAACTGCCATATTTTCAGGAAAAACAAAGCAATAATCATAGTCACACAACCCACCCTTCATTCCAAAACTGCAGATGCATTTTCATTAAAATCATATTACAGTCTCACAATTTATTATATGATACTTCTTCTCATCTACATGTCCACAATATCCATACTGCACATTCTAAAATCCTCTGCAACTCACCTACTATACCCCTATACGTTGATTCATATTCCCCATACATTAGCTTATTTATTTAAAAAAAGAGCTTTATTTACATTCCCAGGCAGATTTTTCCCAAAAAAACTTTCAATCTCCCACAAGCTATTAAAGAGTGTTCTAAACTCTCTTCCGCTCTGCAATAGACCACATTCTTTCATTAATCTGTATGTATTTCATTTAACACTTTAGTGGTAACTCCCTCCCCAGCCTTCCTTATTGGCAACATCTGTAAATCTCACTTGCCTCCCTTTTATTTCTCTTCTCCAATCCATAATCATCCTCTCTCACAGTTTTTCCTAATAATTACCTTCCATTGTTTTTCTTGTCATTCTTGCCATGTTCTCATATTCCTGCCAGTTTCTAATTTCCACATCTTTATCTTATTTGCGCATTCTTCCATTACATTATTCATACATTCTCTTTTCCCTTTTCCTTTCATCATTCCTTTACAGTCATCTTTATATTTTGTCCATAAAAATTCTCATAATAAATATTTTCTTTTTTACCTACTTTCTCCAACACCCGATGTAAATTCAAAGATACTATAAGCTAATTAACATTAATTCCTCTTCTTTTTTCTTGCACTATGATACTTTTCTAGCCTAGAATGCTAAATGCAATCCAACAATAATTATAAAAGTAATTTGTTTTCCTTTTTGTCTACGAAAAAGAACTACCCCACCCAAATACTTAAACTTACTTAAAAATACAAATACATTAAATATACCTTTTTTCTTATGAAATATCCTAAATACCTTTCGAATTCCCACAATTCCCTTTACTTATTTCAACACTTCATGTTATTGCTTCCATGTAACATTCTGTTTCTCAAACTTAATTAATAAAATACTATCTCCCTGCCTACCAAAATGCACAAAGCCCCTATATTAATATCTCCAAACCATTTACTCTTTTGCTCAGTCTGTTATAATGCTACTTCCTTTAACTTCCCTTCCAATTCTTTAATTATCTCCCTCATCTACACTCTTTTCTTGGTCACTACAGCTAAATCATAGCATATGTAACAAACAAAGGAAAAATCATATATCTTAATACTATGCACCTCGGCATTTGTATCTGTACCAAACATTTCTCCAATGCTCCATTTATCACTAGCCCAAATACCACCCTACTCAAGGGGCAGCCTTGCTTAATCCCTTAATCCTCACTTTCATCTAACTCCCTTCTACCATTCACTATAACATATTATATAACCATCTCTCTAATTATATTAGTAATAAATAACTGTGCAAAGTTTCCTATATTGTTTCATAACTAACAGAAGTATAAGCTATTGTAACATCATACAATAGCAACTTTCTCTCATTCCATCTGTGAAGGCTACCAGCCTAGCCAGATAGAATTTTATAGATAATTCTGTCATTTGAAAATATTAATGTAAGCCACAGGCTTGTTGTCTTAAATGGAAAAAATAGTGTTACATGTGGAACTGAAAAAATGTAACAATGGTGCACATTGCTGTAAGGATAAGGCAAGCATTTTATGAATGTCTTTGATCTTTAAAGTTGGCTACGGCCAGTCTAGATGAAGGAATTCTTGCGATTGTTTTAAGGCTAGAGTAATGGCCAGAATTTGCATGCATAAATGTCCCTAATGGCTTTGCCTCCTGACCTGGTTTAAGCTTACTAAAGAATGTAGCCTGTTATCCTTGGAACCCAATGAAGTGTGAAGAATGATGTAATGTGAACCAGGAATGTGATTTTAAAAACAGAGAGAATCAGAGAGCATAAAGCATTTTTGCCTTGACCATCCAACTCATCAGAACTCTGCCTTTGTTCTATATGTAAGTTTACCTTAGACTTGTGTTTTCTCTTAGAAATAGCTATAAACTAGAAAAATTAGACTAAGTGTTTTTCTGTGATGTCAGAACTGTACTACTGAATTATTTTAAGTATTTCTCTGTGATCTCGGAACTCTTGACTAGTACTGTGTAGTAAAAAGTATTGTCTTGTGTTTTAATTATTTATTATTAAATATTTGTAAACCCTTTTAACTGTGGCTGTTTTGTGTAGAGATAATTTAATCTCTTAAGAGTACTTGCATGCCTTTGATAAAATTGTACAAAGCCACTCCTATAGCTTTAGCCCTTGGCTATACTACCAATTGGATAATAATATCACACAGTAATAATTGGACACCCTTTTAAGGGCCTTTGGGTAGCTGATAAATATTAGCTGGGTGGTGGCAGTGATTTCTACTGTATAGTCTGGGTAAAAGGGGCAAAGCTGGAGAACCTGTGCCAGCATTTCCCAGGAGTGTCTGTGTGGTTGTATAAACTCTTCTCAAAGAGAGTGTGTGTGTGTGTGTGTGTGTGTGTGTGTGTGTGTGTGTGTGTGTGTGTGTGTGTGTGTGTGTGTGCATGTGTTTGTGTGTGTGTGTGTGTGTGTGTGTGTGTGTGTGGCTGATATCTGGACGCTATAGCTGTGCCAATGGGGAGTCTTACTGGGGACCTGGGGAACAAGGGAGCGACCAGCCCCGGACTGACTGTGATCTCTGTGTGCTCTTAAGGGAAATTGTACTTTACTATGTGTATTTTTTATCCTTTCCTCCTATATGAGATGCCCTTCACTGGAGTTAGTGGTGAGGATATACCTGCAGATGTCATGATAGGGAATGATTTTGATAGTGCAGTACCCTGTGCATGTACAGTTACACACAGTCAGGCTTGGAGACAAGCAGGCAAGTCTGGTAGCCTGGAGGAGACCCAGACAGACTGCATACTTGCAGCCAGGACTGGTGAGGTGGTTACTTCAGGGAGGGAGCTACCCTGTAGCAGTGAGACTGAAGGTGAGCCACAGATGCTTGGGGGTACTGATGCTCCCTTGGACAGAGTGACTGCAAAGGTAGAGGTGAGTAGTGAGGCACCACTGTCCGAAGATGTCAGACTTCCTGTGGAAGGGGAGCTGGGAAAGGTTACAAGGAGAGAGTTCAGCCAAGCTCAGCTCTCAGACCTTACCTGATTCTCAAGGAAAGGGGGAATCTGTGTACTGGGACAAAGGGTTACTATACAGAGAGTGGACCCCTGAGGGAGGGCTAGAAGGTGAGAGAGTAGAGCAGTTGGGAGTGCCTAGAGCCTACCATCTGGAACTTCTAGCCACAGCCCATGATATTCCCTTTGCAGGCCATATGGGCATAAAACATACAAAGAGGCATATTATGCAGAACTTCTATTGGTCTGGAAATTCCAGAGATGTAACAGGGTGCTGCAGGACCTGTGAGCAGTGCCAAAAGGAAGGCAAGGCATGAGACAAGATGAGAGCTCCTCTGATGCCTTTGCCTGTGATTGAGGAGCCATTTCAGAGGGTAGCTATGGGTATTGTGAGTCCTCGGAGTACCTCAAGTTCCACAGGGAAAAAGTATATCCTATTGGTAGTGGATTATGCTATACAATACCCTGAGGTAGTGGCTTTGTCCTCCATTGAGGCAGAAATGGTGGCAAATGCTTTGTTAGAGATTTTCAGCAGGGTAGGTTTCCCAAAAGAAATACTGACTGACAGAGGTGCCAATATCATGTCAGACCTGCTGGCTTGTCTCTGAAAGTCCTGTGGGGTGAAGCACATGAAGACCACCCCCTACCATCCCCAGACTAATGGTCTTGTTGAGAGGTTAAACTCTACAATCAAGTCCATGCTACAGGTATTTGCAGATCAGTTAAAGAGGGAGTGGGACAAATATTTGACCCATCTGTTGTTTGCTTACAGAGAGGTTCCCCAGGAATCCACAGGTTTTTCACCCTTTGAATTTCTGTATGGACATAGGGTGAGGAGACCTCTAGATTTCATTTGAGATGAGTGGGAAGGTGAGTGTGAGTCTCACAAGGAGTCTGTTGTGGCATAGGTCCTAAACCTCAGGACAAGGCTCAAGGAACTCATGGGCTTGGCCCAGGAGAACCTGGCAGAAGCCCAACAACAGAAAAAGGTGTGGTATGACAGGAATACTCAAGCTAGAGAGTATGCTGTGGGACAGCAGGCAATGGTTCTCATTCCTGTCAGACACAACAAACTGCAAGCACCTTGGGAGGGACCCTACAAGATGGTAAGAAAGGTAAGTGATGTTAACTACATGGTGGAACTGCTAGGCAGAAGGCAGGGGCACACATTGTACAATGTTAACATGATGAAACCTTACCATGATAGGGAGGCCCTTGTGCTGAGCATTTGCAGTGGATTGCAGGAAGAGTCTGAGGGAGAACTGGGGACTGATCTCCTCAGTGAGGCTCGGGCTGACACCTCAGTGGAAGGGGTAGCAATGTCCCAGCAGCTATCTCCTGCCCAGGTGCGAGAAATCCGAGCAGCATTGCAGGAATTTGGGGGCACGTTCACTGGGAAACCAGGGTACACCCACCTGGGGCAGCACCAGGTGGATACAGGACCCCAAAGGCCTATTAGGCAGGCCCCTTATAGAGTGCCTGAGAGAGTCAAACACACTCTGAGGGAGGAGGTACAGGAGATGTTGGAACTAGGGGTGAATCAAGAGTCCAACAGTCCATGGGCCTCCCCAGTAGTGCTTGTGCCAAAGAAGGATGGCAGCATGAAGTTCTGTATGGACTACAGGAAATTAAATAGCCACACAGAGTCAGATGCTTACCCCATGCCTAGGACAGATGAGGCTCTAGAGAAGCTGGGTGGGGCTAAGTATCTTACAACCATTTATCTTACCAAGGGTTACTGGAAGGTGCCGTTGACTGCCAGTGCTAGAGAGAAGTCAGCCTTTGTGACTCATTTTGGCTTGTATGAGTTTACAAAGATGCCCTTTGGGATGAAGAATGCCCCAGCAACTTTCCAGAGGCTGGAAGAGCATATCCTAGCAGGAGCCGGAGGATTTACCCTTGCTTACCTAGATGATATTGCCACCTACAGCCATTCCTGGCCAGAGCACCTTCAGCATGTCAGGAAAGTGCTGGGCAGATGACAGAGGGCAGGGTTGACCATTAAGCCGAGCAAATGTCAGGTGGGTAGGGCAGAGGTCTCCTACCTATGACATAGAGTAGGGAATGGTAAGATAAGGCCAGAACCTGCCAAAGTGGAAGCCATTCAGGCATGGCCTGCACCTGTTACTAAAAAGCAGGTGAGGGCATTTTTAGGGACAGCAGGGTTACTACAGAAATTTTGTCCCCAATTATAGTACCATAGCAGAGCAGGCCAGATAAGGTTGTGTGGACTCCAGCATGTGAGCAGGCATTCCAGAAGCTTAATTAAGCTTTGGGAAGACCCCCTGTGTTAGCTAGTCCAGATTACAGCAAATAATTTGTTGTGCAGGTGGATGCTTTGAACCATGGGGTGGGAGCTGCACTTAGCCAGATTATTTCAGAGGGAAAAGAGCACCCAGTGGTTTATCTCAGTCGTAGGCTCCAACCCAGGGAGGAATACTATGCAGCTGTAGAAAAGGAATGTCTAGCTATAGTGTGGTCACTGCAGAAACTTCAGCCTTATCTGTATGGAAGGAAATTCACTGTTATGGCAGATCACCTAACATGGTTAAACAGAGCCAGCCAGCAAAATGCCAAGTTGCTAAGATGGAGCCTGGGGTTGCAAGCATATGATGTATCTATGTAGCACCACAGTGGGTTTAGCAATGCCAATGCGGATGGGCTCTCAAGACAGGGAATGGGGTAAGGTATACTCAAATAGACCTAACCCTCTCAAGCAGCATTTTTCTAGGGTCACTTGAAAAACTAGCTTGAGTTCTCTGGGGGGAGAAATGTGAAGGCTGCCAGCCTAGCCAGATAGAATTTTATAGATACTTCTGTCATTTGTAAATATTAATGTAAGCCACTGGCTTGTTGTCTTAAATGGAAAAATAGTGTTACATGTGGAACTGAAAAACATGTAACAACAGTGCACTCTGCTGTAAGGAAGCTAAGGCAAGCATTTTATGACTGTCTTTGATCTTTAAAGTTGGCTCTGGCCAGTCTAGATGAAGGAATTCTTGCTATTGTTTTAAGGCCAGTGTAATGGTCAGAATTTGCATGCATAAATGTCCTTAATGGCTTTGCTTCCTGACCTGGTGTGAGCTTACTAAAGAATGTAGCCTGTTAGCCTGGCAACCCAGGGAAGTGGGAAGAATGATGTAATGTGAACCAGGAATGTGATTTTAAAAACAGAGAGAATCAGAGAGCATAAAGCATTTTTGTCTTGACCATCCAACTCATCAGCACTTTGCCTTTATTCTGTAAGTAAGTTTATCTTAGACTTGTGTTTTCTCTTAGAAATAGCTAGAAACTAGAAAGATTAGACTAAGTGTTTTTTCTGTGAAGTCAGAACTGTACTACTGAATTATTTTAAGTATTTCTCTGTGATGTCTGAACTATTGACTAGCACTGTGTAGTAAAACGTATTGTCTTGTGTTTTTAATTATTTATTATTAAATATTTTTAAACCCTTTTAACTGTGGCTGTTTTGTGTTGAGGTAATTTAAGCTCTTAAGAGTACTTGCATGCTTTTGGTAAAATTGTACAAAGCCACTCCTATAGCTTTAGCCCTTGGCTATACTACCAATTGGATAATAATATTGCACAGTAATAATTGGACACCCTTTTAAGGGCCTTTGGGTAGCTGATAAATATTAGCTGGGTGGTGGCAGTGATTTCGACTGTATAGTCTGGGTAAAAGGGGCACAGCTGAAGAACCTGTGCCAGCCTTTCCCAGGAGTGTCTGTGTGGTTGTATAAACTATTCTCAAAGTGTGTGTGTGTGTGTGTGTGTGTGTGTGTGTGTGTGTGTGTGTGTGTGTGTGTGTGTGTGTGTGTGTGTATGTGTGTCTGTCTGTCAGCTACTTGGGCAGGGACACACTGGTTGGACAGAGAGGGTGCTGGAGGTTTTAGCTTGCCCACTAGGCTGATATCTGGACCCTATAGCTGTGCCAGTGGGGAGACTTAGTGGGGGACCTGGAGAGCAAAGGAGCACCCAGCCCTGGACTGACTGATCTCAGTGTGCTTTTAAGGGAAATTGCACTTTACTTTGTGTACTTGTTATCCTTTCCTCCTATATGAGACACCCCTCACTGGTGTTAGTGGTGAGGATTGAGGCTCCATGATTGCTGGGCCAGGGCACGGGCACTACACCATCCACCATCAATACTCTCTACTGACACTTACCCCTTACTAAGTTTCCCTTCAATCCAAACAATTCATTAAGCAGTTTCCCAATCACACCTCTTATCTTTTCCTGAATATGTAATTCACATTGCATCACAGCTCATACTTAGTGGGGATATTCACCCCAACTCTGGACCCCAAACCAATCTAACCCATCTAGATCTTCACACCCCAACCCATCCACAACAACTATTAACTCTCCCCCAAAAAAAGTACAGACTTAATACTACTTAATATAAATCTCAGGAGCATCATGAACACAATTCAAGATCTGCATATCACCCTTGGTCTGTATACTCCAGATATAGCCCTTATAACAGAAACCTGGCTAAAACCAGACATCTCTAACAAATAAATACTTCCACCAGGGTACAACATACATAGGCTAGATAGACAACAGAAAAGAGGTAGGACGCAGCCAGGGACACCATCTGGTCCCATTGATGCTGTGTTTTTTGCTGTGGAGAGGGCGGCTCTTACCTGAGCATCTGAGATGCCAGGGGGGCAGCACTCTGCTGGGATAGATATTTGCCCTTTTGGTGGGGAAGGTGGGAGAAGTTTGCCCTGAACCTGTCAGCTAGGATGTTGGCAATGTCTGTGGGTTCGGTGTATTTTTTGTCATTTTGGACTAATTCTGAGCATATCTGGGAATTCCCACCCAGGTTCCTAACATAACTAAAGAAAGCCTTGTGATTATCCTTAGTGTTCTGTGCAATTTTTCACTCGAAGCTGGCCTTAGACGATATTATGAGTGCCCGTAGTTTTTTGCTAATACTGGTCAGAGATGCCTTCCCTTTTTGGGATTTTGCTCTATCATGTAGTAGCTTCCTCCTTCTGTTGTATAGTTTGTTTATGGCTGGGGTCCACCAGACAGGACACCTGCCTTTGGAGGATTGGGTCTTGGTTTTATTTGGGATTGCATGATCCATGCATTCCTGAAGGTGTTCATAGAATGTGTTTATAAAGGATTCTGCAGTCTGGGCCATATTTTCCACAGGCCCGGGGGCTTTGAAGGATTCCACCTTTTTTTGAGGAGTGGGAAATTTGCTTTAGAGAAGTTTTTCACTGTGGTTTTCTGGACAGGGGGTGGGTTCAGGATGTGAATATCCAGTGAGATTAGTTTATGGTCTGATCTTACCAGTGAGGGATACACTTCTGGTCTGGAGCATAGAGCCCCCATGTTGATAATGATCAGGTCCAGTATGTTTTTCCCTCTTGTGGGAGTGGTAACAAGTTGTTCCATAGCATTTGAGTTTATAAATTCTAGGAACCTTTGGGCTAGGGTGTTGGAGCTAGAGTAATGCTCCCAGTTTATGTTTGGGTAGTTGAAGTCGCCCAATATAATGGTGTTTGGAGAGACCTTCATATTTTCCAGTGTTCTCAGGAAGACTGAGTGGGGTTCCTGGGTTTGGGAGGGTGGTCTGTAGCAGGCTATAAACTGGAAGGCAGTTTTACCCACTGTTAGTTGCACATGAATAGTCTCTGATGCTTCGTGCTGTGCCACCAACCTGGCGGTGTGGGTATCTTTGACGAATATTGATACTCCCCCTCCTTTTGTGGTTCGGTCCAAGTTTTGGGGCCGAAAAGCATGGTATGAGGTATAACCTGGTAGTGCTGGGATGCTCTTGGGAGCCTTGAACCAGGTTTGTGTTACTGCACAGATATCGATGTTCTCCATGCTAAGGAGAGTTTCGAGTGCGTGCATCTTGAGGTTTAGACTTCTGGCGTTGAGTAGCATTACTCTTAGTTTCTTATCCCTTGTGATACCTATGGAGGTGGGTTTGTCTTTTGAGCCTTGCCTAAAAAAGGCACTATGGGGGTGGCAAGAGCCTTTGCCAATATCTGAAATTCCTTTCCCTTCACTCACCTTCCCTCCATATTCACCCATGTCAGCCCTTATTAACACATTATCTGTAAAACATAACTCAGTCTTTCCTCCTTTAATCTCTAACAAGTCTTCAGATAAAAAATAATAATCAAACATACTATAGGGCAGGCAGCAACAAACAGGCCTCAGTGAATTGTAGCTTATGATATAAATGATGCCCAACTTGTAAACTTCAAGCAGTTGCTTCAAACACACATTCTTTTATCCCATGCTATTTCTACAAAATATCATCTTGGTTACACCATAATATAGAGGATTATCGTCAGGTTGCTGATGATAACCCACTTAGTATGTGTTTGAGACATGGTTGCCAAGAAATGTACCTTGAGTGCAAAGCTCAAGAGATGAATCTTGGCATCCATGTCGAGAACACATAATAAAAGGTTATGATCGGTGAGACAATCATAATTCTTTGTAATACATGGAGCTCTATCTGCTCCGTGTACTACTAGTTAAAGGAGAAAAAAAATTGTTAAGTGTTTTCCTGGCTTTCAAAGCAATAAAACACTTAGCAAGCTCCATCAGCGAGGTAGTGTAATGCAGTCTGTTACGTTTACACTTACCTTCATATCTCTCAACTGTCTAGACATGACATCCAAATTATTACTTCCTACTTTTGGTCTATTCCTTTTAAAAGGCAGAAACAAATGGTTTGCTCTGCCTCTGTGATTTGCTACTCAGTACAGGCAAATATTACTGCATAGAGTGGGACGCTACCTTAACAACTTTCACAGGGGGGTCTTAATATTTGTTATGGTTAGGTCATGTGTCATTCTGGTGCTTAACTGGTTTGTCTTTCTCTGCATATAAGAGCATAACCAGCACCCTTCGTATAGTACATGACTTTAATGCACAGCCTACTAAATCGAAAGTGGGCTTAATAATGTTTCCATGAAATACCTTTTGCATGCAACCTAATATAAGCACCTCTCAAGCACTTTAATTACTTATTTATTTAATTTCCAATGGCTAAAACATTGCATCAGTGAGAAACTAAATCAATAACCTTTCACAGATACTTTGCTGGGCCAATGCAACTTGTTTGGTGTGGTAAAACTACCAAACCCTACTACGAAAATGAAGACTTCTGCAATGTCATTCCACCCTCTTCACCCCCTTACACCTCTATATATCTTAGCTAAAAAAATGATCAGAAAAGCCAAAATTAATGGTGGGACAAAGGATGAAAATCAGGGGCATTTTTTTTAAATATAACTAATTCACTTAAAATCTTAACAGAATAATAGGTTCTCTATCACATGCATTTTTTTGAATGATTAGAGGTACAGAACACTTAAGTCTAGCATAACTGACTAACTGTATTTTTCAGAGATTTTTCTGAAAGTCAAACAGGCAAAATCAGGGATGATCTTTACAATTTTGGACAGTTGTGAGGTCTGCACCCCCTTTTTGGTAAACAATTGGCTAGTGTTCTCAACTCCTCATCAGTACTGATGACAAGTTTTACAAGACTTGTTTCCCTAAGACAAAATTATTATTATCACATACGTAGTAAAATCATTATCCAACCAATCTCTTGATCTATAGTTTCAACAAATAAAGACAAACAAAAGCATTCGAGGAATAATCTTTTCCAGATTCCATAAGCTATATCTGTGAGGAATTTAACAATTTGTTAACCAGGTCAGTGAGGTGACTGATAATCAGATTCTTTTCATTCATGACTAGGACTCCAAGAAGTTTGAAACTAAATAGGTGAATAGCAATACAATGTAGCCAGTAAATCACACAAACCATAGAAAAGTGAGTTAAATGTGGAATGTGTACACAGAGCACATTAATAAAAGACTATAGTACATAAAAAAACTTTTACTTTTCACAAAACTAGCTTAACTTTCACGGGCCACCATGCACACACACACACACACACACACACACACATATATATATATATATATATATATACATATATATACATATATATGTATATATATATATGCATATATATATACTTTATGTGTGTATATATATATATATATATATATATATATATATATATATATATATATTTATATATATATATATATTTATATATATATATATATATATATATATATATATTTTGCAAATGAAAGGCATGATAAAATTAAAGCAAGCTTGTTTCCTTTCATGTTCATATGAAGTTGCCTTAAATCAGGATTCTTCTTCCTTTTTTTTTTTTGGTTAAATTACAAGTTGTCAACACTTGCCACCTTTAAGCTCTGCTCTAATTGACATCTACATATTCCCTATGCACTCCCTGATGCCTCACCTGCATGCTGCTGAGCTGCCTTTATCATTTCCTCCCCTTTTTCTTTCCATTTTATTCCTGCATGCAAAACCACTTGGTCTTTGATACCTGTGGACCACAGACATTTGATATGCAGGGACATAATTTATCATAGCAGCACTCAATTTTGTTAGCAGTATAGCAGACAGGTGTGTGTGTGTGTGTGTGTGTGTGTGTGTGTGTGTGTGTGTGTGTGTGTGTGTGTGTGTGTGTGTGTGTGAGAGAGAGATCCTTCAGTGCACAGTAGACCTCTGAGCTTTCTGATCTATTATATGACTGATTGCATGGATACATGTAGATGCTTCCTTAATGGTAATAAGTACCACCACCCATGAAACGATAATGTTATCCAGTTATGGAGGCTTAGTATGCTTAACACCATCTTGTTTAATTAATGTGCAAGCGCGTGCACAAACACACACGCACACACACACACACACACACACACACACACACACACACACACACACACACACACACACACACATACACACACTGGCAGTTAACTCTGCATTTCTGTGTACATCGTGACTCCTAACTTCATTTCTCAAGAATTCTAAACAATGCCAAACATAATGGGGGACAAAGGCCCCAAATCAGGGACAGTTTTAAAATATTACTCTAATTAGTTTTATATCAGTTTGTACTTTCTGAGGAATAAGAACTGGGAAACTCCAATATCTGTCATTACTGACTGACTGTAATCCTCAGCGATTTTCCAGAAAATCAAGAGACTTATATGAGAGACAGAAAATATGATCGTGTGGAACATAACAAAGATGTGAAACGGACAGAAGTAAAAGAAAGAATACAAAGTTCAAATGTACAGGATGTGAAATGGGATGAAGTAACGGCCAGAGAGATTGAAACAAAGTTAAGAAAAGGTCCTAAATGGAAAAGATCAGGCCCAGATGTAGTACCTAACAGCTGTCTAAAACTATTAACATCTTTATATGAAGATTTAGCCATGAGTAAGAACTATTTATATGCATACCCAGAACAGACACCAGCCTGTTTAAAAATAGGAAAAACAATTCTCCTTAAGAGCGAACCTGCAAGCCATCCTAAAAACTATAGACCAATAATTTGCCTTCTGATGATATATAAACTATACACTGGAACTGATGCTGACAGAGTTTATAGTCATTTACAAGAAAACTCAATCATGGCAATAGAACAAAAAGGTAAACAATAAAGTCATATGGAACAAAGGATCATTTGTTGTTAAATAAAGTCATAATGGAGAACTGTAAAAAGGGAAGAATCTAAGTATGGCATGGATAAACTACAAAAAAGCATTTGACAGTAAGTATCCCACATTCATGGATAACAGTGCTTAAAAATGTGTAAGACACACCCTACAAAAATAAACTACATCACAGTGACCATGAAACAGTGACAAACCCCTTTGCAGTTAAGCCATGATAAAGGACAAATTATTATTCCAGGGATAAAAATTCCAGGGTGAGTCTCTGTCACCACTGCTCATTTGACTTACCCTTAACCCATTAGCTGTCTGCTTAACAGATTAGGTTATGGCTGGGTACAATTTGGCTCCCAGAAAACAATGAAGTGTAAAGATTTCTCATCTTTTTGTAGATGATTTAAAAATGTATACTTCTTCAGATAAGGAACTGAAAGCAGAACTGCATGTGGTCAAAACTTTTTCACATGATATAAGAACATCATTTGCTATTGATAAATGTGCAAAAGCAACCTTTAAAGCAGGAAAGCTGCAGCACCAAGAAAACATCAGTTTGAGACAAGAATGTAGTATAAAAGAACTTGAGCAAGAGGGAGTGTATACATATTTTTGGAATCAGTGAAGGATCAACAATAAAAGATGAACAAATGCGAAGAAAACTTAGTAAGGAATATTTTAGAAGACTTAAATTAATATTGAAAACAGCATTGACATCTAGGAACAAAGTCCAAACTATAAACCAATTAGCTCTTCCTGTCCTAACTTTCAGTTTTAGAGTGATTGACTGGCTTCAAAAGATGTTCGATATGTTGGACAGGAGAACAAAAGGGATGCTTCATGCTCATCAGATGACTTAGAAAAATCAGTGCATACCAAGATTATATATTCCCTGTTTTAAAGGAGGTATGGACCTCAACAAAATTGATTATATGTATAGATCTGCAATTGTGGGACTACATACATATCTGCTGACCTCACAAGACCCAAATGTAGTGAAAGTTTTGAAACATGAGGAGAATAAGTCTAAGATGATTTCCCTGCTTAGTTTAGCAGAAGCATATCAGCATCAAGTGGGAATGGAAGTCAGTCCAGAAGTAAATAAAGATCAGGCAGGAACTGAATGTGCCAGAAAAACAAAAGAAAGAATATAAGGTGAAGGATCAGATGAGAAGGCAAGACATCCGGAAAATGCATAAATATAGTTGCAAGAATCGAAAACTCTTGGAACAACCTCATGTTGATCAGGATCGAATGCAGGAATGGTTAAAGAGAGGTGAATTTAAACAAATAGATGAAAGGTTAATATTGGTGGCTCAAAATAGTGGACTATGTACACATTGGTTGACAAAGTTCATTGAACATGTGGGAGAAACAGACAAATGTAGGTTTAGTAAAACAGAACTGGAAACCGTTGCACATCTTGTTGCTGGTTTTGATATACTAATGGCAGAAGGACTGTATACTGAAATGCATAATAATGTGGCAAGACTGTTGCACTGGGGATTGTGCAAACATTATAATATTGAAGTAGCTGAAAAACACTGAAAACATGAGCCACAAAGCATAGACTGACTTTATTTACATGCAATATAGCAGGTTATCTGCTCTGTATGCATTTAAATTGTGATGTGGACATTATAAACATTTATTACAATGGATAATGGCATGGTGCTACAAGGCACTTTCCTTGTTAAATTGATATAAGGCAAACACCAAGAGCAAATTTCCCGTGAAAACGTGATGGTTATACTGTTCAGCTGCAAAGGCCATTAGTCACTCTCACTCACCTGCTGAGTTAATGTGGTAGCAGGTTCATACCTCAGACATGAAAATGTTAGGAAAGCCAGCCCAACACTACAGCATCTTGCCATATAGTCCACTGTAGTTAGTTTGGTATGAATGCACGTTCATGTGACCATGCGACTTAAAATGGTTGCCTCCTCATTGTTCATGACTACACATCAGCATACATTCACATCTCAGTTTAGAAGGAAAGTTGCTGTGGTTAGCATAACTGTCAACATCGATCCATCTGTGCTAGTAGCAGAGTAAAGTAGGTAAATCAGCTGCAGTGGTTAGAAGGATAATGTGCAGGTCTGTTGTGTGTTGTACTGTGAATTGTTTTGTATAAAGGGTCAAGCATTATTGCTGTACTTCACAGTGCAACACAAAAAGAAGTGCAGTGAAATACAGCAAGAGTACTTGGAGTAACATGGCCTGGCGTTTTTATTTTATGTTATGGACTGCATAGTGCATATAATGCTGCATACCTATGTCATACTATATGACCCATCCCTTCAACACCATGCTCCGTTGCCTGTATGATTAGTTATTATGCATTAAGTGCACTTGTGACTGAATTGCTGCAAGGCTTACTGCTCTGGTACACAACTGGTAAAGCTGTGAATCATGTCAATTTAAATTTTGGGTGTCTTCTCTAGAATAGCTGCTTTATATTTTTGCTTATTGTGGTTTAGAGTTAGTCTGTAAACATTGTTACAGTTAGCCTGTAAACATTGTGCACTTATGAATCTTGTAGGCTTACTGCTTGGAAACTCATTGAAAAAGCATCATGCATTGCAAAATAACTTTGTTAGCTTTGTTTCATCTATTTTTGCTGTACTTACAGAAGGCAGGCAGGGGTGTTCTGAAGGAGGTGTGCATACAGCTTGAGATTTTATGATTTCTTATGCAACAAAAAGTAAACAATTGTAGCTCATCTATTATAAGTAGGTAACATTTTCCTGTTCTCTTATTTTTGTCTTTTGATAATACTGTAAGACTACATATTATAAATTACCTTTCATCTGTATAATGTCCCCTTGTGTGGTATGCATATGTTTATAAATACCACCCCATGTTGTTTAAGATTTCAGAAATGTAACATTTTTCCTTCATATCTACATCTATATATATTTCTAATGCTCTAATTCATTGTAGTTGTATTTATATGTATTTATCACTTATATTCTGAAAACTATATTTCATAATTTTGTATGTCTCCTTATTTAATGGGCAATATTTGTGCTTAATATGTATTCTATTGAAACTGTTTACTTTTGTTTTGTGCTGTTTTGCATTTTTTGGGGAGATCAAAGAGCCTAATTATAATGATTGGTACAGAAATGTTCATCATTTAGCTGTTTACACTGTCTTTGTTCTTACTAGATTGAATTGCATCCGGTCTAATATAAATAACTGATTAGCTGCATTACTAAGTAAATAAAATCATCATCATTAATGCCCTTTTTGCCATTCCTACATGAGGTTGTGGTGTCGTGTTAACTGTCCTGTCACCATCTCTCTCAATTCAATGCCACACTCCTACTTTCTTTGACACTCATGCCTGACTGTCACAGATCCTCTTTCACACATAATCCATCCACCTCTTTGCTGGAGGCCCTCGCTTCCTCTTACCTTTTTCTTGTCTGTCCCAAATCTTCTTGACCAGATTGTCTTCTGCTTTTCTGCACATGCCCAAACCACCGTAATCTGTTCTCTTTGATCTTTTCTGCAACTGGAGCTACTTCGGCTTCTGCTGTTATGTCCTCTTTTCTTAATCTGTCTCAAAGTGTGCATCCTACAACCATTCTCAGGCACTTCATTTCCATCACCTGTAGATTCCTTATCTATTTACCTTTACTACCCATGTTTCTGTACCATATAGTAGTACTGGTCATATATATATATATATATATATATATATATATATATATATATACCTTACTTTTCAGCTTCTATGGCATTCTTCTGTCATACCCTGCACCTGACACTCTATGTCAGTTGGCTGCAGTCCCCTCTGATTCTAGATTTGACCTCTTTATTCAGACTTCCATTCTCCTCAACTACCCCTCCCAGATGCTTGAAGCTGTTAACCTGTTCCATTGTCTTCCCTTCTATCTCACTTCTCAGCCTTTTCTGATTTCCCCATTTGCTGCCATTATAACTGTCCTATTTGTGCTCAGTTTCCTCCCATGTGAATTCAGTATTACATTACATTCCACTACCCTTTGCTGAAGTTCTTGCTCAGAGTCTGCCTGTAATGCCACATCGTCTGTATACAGCAACATTGTTGATATGTCCCCTCAAATCTATTTGTAATGTAGTCCATCGCCATTATGAACAGAGATGGACTCAGAGCTGAACCCTAATGCACACCCACTCCCACTGGGAACTCCAATGTGAGACCAAATACTGTTTGTACTTGAGTCATTGGGTCTTTGTACATAGCCTGCACTAGTTCTACCCATGTTTCTGGGACTTTGAACCACGGCAGAAATGTCCAAATCAGAATTCTTTGAACATTGTCATATGCTTTCTCCAAATCTAGAAATGCCCAAATGGGCTCTTTCCTCATTTCTAGCTTATTCTCAACTATCTAGCTCACTGCAAACATTGGATCGGTTGGGTTGCATCCTGATCTGAATCCAAACCGCTCATCTCCCATCTTACTTTCTACTACTCTGCATATCCGTTTATCAATAACCCTCTCCAGAACAATGTAACAAGAGTTTCATACTTAAGTACTGCCCACAGTTGGGGATGTCCCCTTTATTCTTGTACACTAGCATGAGTATACTTATTCTCCATTCATCTTGGATACATCTTTTTCTCCATACTGCTATTTGTAGCCTCAGGAGCCACTTTTACCTTATCTCACCCATCATCTTTATTACATCTGCTATGACCTCATTTCAGCCTGCTGCTTTCTCTGACTTCATTATCTTTAGTGGTGTTCTTACTTCTTCTATGGTGGGCTTCTCTTCTTCTTTCATCATAGGCTGTGTCTGAGGCAATTCAGCTTCTGTGGGGTTTTTTCATTCAGAAGCTGCTGGAAGTATTCCTTCCACCTGCCTTTGACATATGGTGAGCAGGTTGTTGCTGGCATCCTTTCTGAAGGGTGTCTGACTATCTTCTTTATATTTCTGTCTTTACCTTGCAACCTGATTATAGTTTCTTTGTACCACCTACTAAGTCACTTTCCAGAAGCTAGTAGTGTGCCTCTGATGCCCTGTTCTTTGCTATTGAAACTCCCTTCTTAGCCTCTTTGTTAGCCAACCAATATTCCTTCCCAACGTGGTCTGTCTTTTCTATCTCCCAGTTTTTCCTGCACTCATTTCTTTTGATGACTTCCTGGACTTTGGAATTTCACCACCAGTTTTCCTTATGTACTTTATTTCCATACCTGACTCAGCCACATATCTGTTCTGTAGTCCTCACACATGCTATTTTGTGGTGCTGCCATCCTTCTTCAACTCCACCAATTTCCTTCTCTTCTTGGGGTGCTAGAGCCTTGAGTATTTCCCTGAACTGTTGTACTTTTTCTCCAGTAAACTTTCAGGTCTTCAGCCTAGTCCCTGTTGACCTTAGAGCCTTCACTGACCACTGCTTGCAGATGATTTTGGCAGCCTGTGGTTTATGCTGTGGGACAACTGTTTCACTGGGGATGACTTTTCAATAATTGATTCTACCTCAGTGCCCTTTCCTTACTAGGAGGAAGTCTACCCAAGTTGCATGCTGGTCACTCTTGTATGTGATCATGTGACTGTCTCTTTCTGAACCATGTATTGGCTACCGTCAAGCAATTTGCCAGACAGAAGTCTAGAATGGTCTGTCTTTCTTTATTCCTGTTGCCCTGCCCATGTGGACCCAGGCAGTCCTCGTACTCTGTTCTGTCTGTCCCAATATGTGTATTCAGGTCACCCACCATCAACACCAATTCCTGTTGTCCTGCTTCTTCTGGTAGGTCTTGCATCTGCTGTTTGAATGTACTCTTCTCTTCACTATCACAACACTGCTGTGGGGCATAAGATGAGATTATGAATACTGTCCTATCATTAGACTGGGATCTGATTACCATGAGTCTGTCACTAATTCTGATGACATCCCTCACTGCCCTCTGAAGCCACTCTCTCACCATAATTTCCACACCATTTCTAGGCTGTCCTCCTCCTGAGTAGTAGACTCTGGATCCCAAGCCAATTGGCTTTGCTGCATTGCCCTTCCATCTTGTTTCTTAGATACATAGGATTTCCAGCCTCCTCCATACCATCATATCATCCATGTCCAAGCTCTGTCCTGTAAGTGACAGTGTAGCAATTTTTAGTTCATATTTGGCAGGTTGATTGCTTTTACGTCTATCTTTCGCTCAGCAGAGCTATCCCTGGTGACCCAGGCTAGGCACCTTATTGACCCAAGGCTGCTGGGCTTTATGGCAGGTAAACACAGCCCTTCCACTATTAGCATGGATTCCTGGCATAGGTTGAAGTAGGCTGGATCCTCTACCCACTTATCACTGGCAAATACCCATGTCCATTTGGCAACATTAGTCAATATGATCGAATCACCTACAGCCATATTTTTACACCATCAAATTGGCAGCCCTACCATGGTGTGCAGTCTGTGATCAGTGTTCTTCTATCTTGAGGATACTGTACACCACAGTGGATGCCCAAAGTGGTTGGTCTATATGACTCTTCCATTATATGGCACCATGTTTAGTCATTGGTGAATATGAGATGGAAATACTCATGTATATTTTTTAGAGACACAGGAAGAACATGCAAATTCCAAACAGGCATTGGCCAAAGGTCAAGACTGAACCTTGAATCCTTGTGCATGGGAGGCAAAGACCTTAGCCATTATGCCAAGTGGTATCTAGGTGTGATACATTTACCTTGTGTATTTATAAAGTAGATGTTGCTGTCAGTCATTGCCATTAGGTCTTAAATGATGGTGTCAGTATTTATGAACTCATAATATACTTTATCAACATAATTTATGTTTTCTTTTTAAGCTAACTCACATGATGCTACATTTATTAACATTAAAGGTGAGGTCACTAATACTGCAGCATGTATATATTATTTGTAGATAATTTTGGAGATATTCAGAAAGTTTTTAATTATGTTACCCAGTTTTCAACCATCAGCATATTTGGAAATCATAGCCTGTTTTCTACTTTTGTATCTAACAAGAATAATAAATAAAGAAATGGCTCCAGTGTCCTGTTGAATACCATTGGTAACCTCAGTTAGGATTAACAGGTAACCCCTCACCCCTGGCATGTTGTGTCATATTACTTAACAATTGCTTTACCCATTTAATTATGTACAAATTGGCATTGAATGGCATCAGCCTATCAAATATTTCTTTATGTAGGATAGTGTTGAATGCCTTATCATGGTGAAAACAAGCAATATGCACCTCTTAGTCCTTCATTACTTACTGTTGTTACATCTTCAAAGAATGCCACAAAATTCAGAAGGCAATATCACCCCTTAACATTATAATGGTCCATACCTAATAGAAAAAGTTCCCTGTGCCATTTTGGATGCACTTCATTATGGCTCTCGCTATGATTTTGCATGGAAAACTGGTAAGGCCGATGTGTCTAAAACTGTTTGAGTTTGATGAGATGTTAAACATCAAAATATGGAAATGAGTTTACTAAAGGAAGACCTTGTAAAAACTGTTCAGATTCTAGTCTGAAGTTGCAAAA
Source organism: Protopterus annectens (assembly GCF_019279795.1). Classification (NCBI taxonomy): domain Eukaryota; kingdom Metazoa; phylum Chordata; order Ceratodontiformes; family Protopteridae; genus Protopterus; species Protopterus annectens. The sequence continues at coordinate 1,771,488,090 of NC_056737.1, forward strand.
GCTATTGCTTTCAATCCAATATTCTGGTTGATGTGATTTCCTTTTATTTAGCCAAAGCATTCAATTCAGTCCCCAAACCTCAGTCACAATGACATTTCAGAAGTGGGGTCTTAATTTTATTTAGTTAAGTGGACAATAAGCTAAGATGAAGAACTTTGAAGTTAAATCTCAGTGGTACCCTATGAAAAGAATAATGTATAACTAGGGTGCTCTTGATGAATCCATTTTGGGGCTTTTGTTTGTTCTTGATCTTTATAACCAGTCTTCCTATTAACATCAAATGTTGGACAGCAAAATATGCAATGATACCAGAATTGCAGGCTGAATGACTAATATCTAGGATCAAGAAATAACTAAATGGGCTGACAAAAATCAGGTGTTATTTAGATGTAAAAAGTGCTGCAAGATGCATTTCTGTAAACATAACCATGGATACCCATATGGAATAAAAAAAACATTATTTTAGGTTGCAAACTTCATGATGATCTTGGTGGGACAACATTTAATAATCATGACTTCAGAGGTCATGTAAGAAATACTATTAGAAATTGTACAAGGATTATGAAGAAAATATCACATTCAATTGTTTCTAGAAGTGTCTCAGTTTTGGTGCCCCTTTATAAAGGTAGAATATGGCATAGGCTTCAGATATGGGTATTAAACTCCTTGAGATAATATAAGTGAAATACATAAAACTTATAAAGCAAGCAAAAGATTAAACTATGAAGCAAGATTAAGAAATCTTAAGCCATTTTCTATCTAATTTGGATTTTTAAATGCTTACAGGGCCTACTCACTCAGTTTGACTTGGGGATTATTTTTGAATCATATGATAGACCTATAAGAAGTAACAACTTGCTAGTTAATTTTGAATAAATGCCAGAAATGAACAGTACTTTTTTTTCCAGTTAAGAGCAGAAAAGCATGGGAACAGACTTCCAATAAAATAAGGCAAGTAGAAAGTTTAAGAAGATTTAAAAGTAATATTGATGTATTTGCCCCCCCCCCCGCAAAAAAAAAAAAAAAAAAAAAAAAAAAAAAAACTTGGGATAATCTCTTATGAGGGCCCTTAGCTAGTCTGACAGATTGTAATATTTCAACCTTACCCCTTCATGAGCTGGTACTATTACAGCCTGCCACCACTGGTGACAGGTGTTTCTACTGCCATTCTATTTAACAAGAATGGCAGTTTTTTTTTCATGTTTTCTTTCAATTATTGTGGGAAACTACCAGGTATGTTATCTGTTACTTGCACCAGCAATTAACATATCTGAGGCTATATAATGGATGTCATCCCAAGTCTCTGCAGTACTTTTTTCCCCTTACAGTGAAGTTTGCGTATTTTTTTTCTTGAGGTTCATCCTTTCAATTTTCTGATGAATTTAAAACTTACCTTATTCTTGATTTCAGTCTTTGATTCCAAGCTACATTTATAGTTAGATCTGGAAGACGTTATAAGAAAATAAAGTACTTTTTTAATCAATATTTGTTTCTATGACTAGGAAACTTTTTGAAAGCAAGACAGTACTTCTTATTTCTTTTGCATATCTAATTAATTTTATGATTCCACCAAAGATATATTTTGCTGAATTTACATGAATATTTATATATTGATTGTATGTTTATTAAACGAAAAATTAATAATGTCATATGACTCATTCATAGTATTCTGAGCTGACGTACTTGGATCATTTGATCATTGAAGATGTCTGTTTTCATAAATATGTCTTTTATTCCATCATTGGTGCAGTCTAGGAGGGATGATTAATTTATTAATGAGATTAATTTTACTCTTAGGCCAAAGAAGATATTAATTATAGAGGGTAAGACCCTGGGTGGTACACAGAAAGATCATAAGCTTGCAGACATTAGCTGTATGTTCCAAAGTATTTAGATTAATAGTCAATTTATATTTATTTTATGTTGAATAGTTTACCCAGTCAGTGATTGAATAAACTCCCCAATAAGGATTATATAATTTCATTGTTTTTCACATCCTAAAATTCAGATAGGAAATCTCCATGGGGACACAGAGAGTATATTGCAGATTCCTGAAATATTCCTGTAACAGTGGATTCAGTACCATTGCTACTGATTTTTGTAAGATTCATTTCTAGTCCTAAGATGATTTCTTGCCTTCTGGCTTTTAGGTATTTGCTTAGAAATACTGACAATGAAAAAAGCCACCTGGTATATATGTTTCTGAGCTTTAAACCATGGTTCAGTAATAGTACAGATTACAATGTCCTCCAATTACAGAAAAACTTCTAAATCACAAATTTTATTACTGAGGCTACTGGCATTCAGCAAAATCTCTTTAATTTCGAATTAGCTTAATAATTCATATTTTTCATTTCATTCTGTCATGGAATTTGAAGATGTTTAAAATGTATACTGCTTGCATGGAAATTTTCTGGTTTAGGTCTTGCACTGTAGGAAAAGAGGGGTGAAGCCCATTGGCAGAAAAACACTGGTTGCAGATCTTACTTCATGTTGACAAGCACTGGATCCCCTTGTCAATAACATCATACCCTTAGTCTTTGACAGGATACTAATCTTTTGTCATAATATTTAAGCACCATATGAGGTGATCTGAGGATATTACAAAGCAAATGTGTTTTCCCCATGCTTGTAAAGATGTTTGACAATCCCATCATATCCTGTTGCATATATGCTCCGAGGGGCCTTCTAATATTGCTCACTACAACTTGAACAATACCTGTAAAAGATAGTTAAACTCAAATTATAAGGGAGTGGATTTTCTGTGAGTATAAGGCATTTTTCCAGTAAAATAACCATTATCTAGAAATTCTTTGAAATTTAGCTTATGATCTGCCTTCACACCTAATATAAACACTTTCCTATATAAAATTATAATTTAGATAAATGTGTACTGCTAACCAAAATCTAATTTTGATTTGATTAAATAGCCCTTGTAGTGGTTAGTTTTGTAATAAGGTTTCCTTTTAAAAAGGGGTACATGATTTATTGTATTTGTTTATAGCCAAACTATAAGACACCACTAGGTACTAGGTTATCAGACCTCTAAGCTGTCCCTATTTGGAGGAGTGTTTCGATCGTCAGCCTTGATTTACACTTCACATAATTTATCAGTCCCCCTCATGATACATGATTTCAGAAGCTGTCTATTACACAGAAAACCACACTGCATGACCACCTTAATGGTAGCCCCAGTAATTTGATGAAAGAGGACATTCATCTTACTTTCCCTTTTTCTGAAGCAAAAATAAATGACCTTGTATGGTACAATTTTGCAATACAGTTCAATGACGTCTACAGATTTTACACTGTTTTTGATAATCTTCTTACTATTTATACTCTGTTTTTTAAACATGGGTTTCTGAATAGTATTCCATATTCCTACTGAAAATTGAAGTGTTATGAGCTATTTGGTATTCAAATGTTATGCTAATTATATGTCCATATTTATGGATCCATGTTTTTACTTTTTAAGGGCCTTTGCCTCTGTTTTCAGTATCTGCATGTTGAACGGTAGGTAGGTTAGCGATTTTAAAAAGTAAGCTGGAATGGTGGGTGAAGCTATGGGCATTGTAGTGTATGCACAAGGGAGAGTAACAGAATTAAATCAGTTTAATGGGAGGGCCTTCCCAATATTCCCTTATAGCAATCACTAGTATCACCAGATGAAATAAGAGCAGCAACATTTCTAAAGTCAAATTTACAAAAAGAATGGGTGACAGAAAAGATGCTTGGATTGAGAATACAAAACTGACAGGGTGAATATCATGTGAAAAATCAAAAATAGTCACTAAATACTTTTTCTGACTAATCTCACAATGAAACAATTACATCTTTTTTACCTTAAGTCAGAATGCTATTTGCCAGCTCTTTCTACATTTTAGAAACCGATAATCCCTATGGATCAAATCGGATGCAACATAAATGCTTGAATTCTCTCCATGAGCTAAACTTTTAAAATAGAAAAAAATAAATAAATAAAAAATAACACTGCAATGAAACAAGAACAGAAAATTTTGAAAACAATGCAAATATACAGACTATACCCCCCCCCCCAAAAAAAAACGAATTAGAAATGCTCATTGAGCAGTCTTCCTTCTGGCAGCTCTGCCAATAAAATCTCTATTTCTAAGATTTCTTCTGTTGTTCTTCAGTTGAGATTAGTCTTGCCTAGCTGAGCTTTCTTAGTCAAGATGCTCACTTCCAAAATTATGAGTGATTTCCTTTCTGATGCCCAGTCAGGAGCAAATTTTAAGACCTTTGATAATGTCATTGATACTTTCATTACATCTTCATAAGTTAAAACTTGGTGAGGGACAAACTCAACAATCACAACTGATCAAAAATGTAACTCCCTCCTCAAAAAAATGCAAGTATTTTAACAGTGGAACCTGCCCCTTCACCCACTCTTCCCTGACATTTACATATCAACTCTATGGTTGCACTAAGATTAACAAAACTAAAATTTATTAAAACAAACAAATCATTGCCAGTTCAGACTTAGAAAGCTCACCATCAGTGATTTCCATGAAAAACACCAGTGAGTCGAACTTGAGCAGATAGAGCTTCATCCAGTTTGCATTTGACCAGATGTCGGGAAGTCAGCATAGGCACATACTTTTTAAAATCTTCTCCTGCATCTGCTCCATGACCTCAGCCCACCTAATACATGCTTAGCTGCCTACAGCCAAACTGATTACTAACCTGAAAGGAACAGAGAGGGAGAGAAAGAAAGAAAGCTAACATTTACAATATATAATAAGTAGCATGAATGTACAAAGTAGCTCTAAAACAGATCAAATACATTCATACCTGAACCAGTAAGAAACCTTCACTAGTTCGGTTTTGTTTGCTTTGCTCATTTACTTGTAACAAAGGGCCAGATTCCAAAAGAGTTGTTCTCAGTGTAAGCCTGCCCTGATTCTAAAAGACCTGCTCTCAGTGTAACTGACTTACTTCAGTGAAAGCCTATCTATAAACAGGCTAACTATGGGGACCAGATTCCATAACACCTGCTTTAAGCCTGCTCTGTAAAATTAAGTGCTGAAAGTTAGAGATGGCCATTTTGGCTCCTTGAGAATTTCTTAGTCAATAGGCTACATACCCTATAATGTGAATAGGATAGATATCATTTGAGGAATTCTCTTATGGCAGTTATTTTAAATTATACATGTTGAGTTGTTCATAGTATTGACACACTCAGCAACACTTATTTAAGTGAAAACTGAGACAAGCTACTAAGAATGGCCTGTTATGCCTGTCATTCATATATTGCTAGGGAAATATATAAATCTCAGTACACAAATAAAGTCTACATGTTGTTTGGTTTAACATAACTATGGATGCAGAAAGAGACAAAAAATATGAGAAATGGAAGAATGGTCGAACTACAACTTTGAAAACTGAAATAAACAAGCTAGATAAACAGATTTAGCATAGTGTGAGACAAGATCAAGAAGAATTTGAAGAAAATGTATATAAAGATATTGAGCATAATAGGAAACCTTTTTATAGATACATAAGATGTGGAAGGAGTAAAGACACACAAATTGATAAACTGTGTGAAGATTCTAAAATTTATTCTCAGACACAACAGATTATAGATATATTTACAAATCTTATGCAAAGCAGTTTTGCTCCACAAAAGTGGTGATAAGTTGTCCTAGTGACATCCAGGTAACTCCAGATACTGGAATCAAATTAGATTATTTTGAAAAAGAACTGCGGAAACTGGATCCAAACAAAGCACAGGGAGAGGACGGAATTACTAACAATGACCAGAGAACACTTCAGGAAGAACTTATGTTACCATTAAATCTATTATTCACTAGGTCATATAAATATAGGGAGATTTCTCAAGATTGGGGACATGTGCTTATTAAACCTGTTTTTAAATGAAAAGAGAGTAGGACAAACCCAGAATCATATAGACCCTTAAGTCTACTTTCATGTTTTGGAAAATTAACGGAGAAGGTAATATTGAATAAGTTATTATCAGAACTGGATAGGTTGGGACTTGAAATCATACATCAGCATACATATGTTGAAAATAGACCTATTACCACCTGTAACATGATGTTCTATAACAAAAAAATTACAGCTAGGAAAGAAAGATTGTGCTGTGATGTAATTTATATAGACCTAACTTCAGCATTTGACAGGGTCATACACAAAACACTGATCAATAAATTAGTACAATTAGTTATTGATGTACTCTTGATAAGATGGATTACTGCATGGCTTACAAATAGGACATGGCAAGTATCATACAGCAACTGGACAGGTGAAATCCTTGGTTACAGTCAGGGTGTCCTACCGGGCTCTGTCCTAAGCCCGTACTTGTTTAGATTGTATCTTTCAGACTGATTTTTTTCATCTGAGCTGTTCTACAGTCTACACACAGATGACCTGAAATTGGGTAAACTGATTATAAGTGTTACAGATAAGACATGTCTGCAAAATAACTTGATTAAATTGACCATTTGGGCACAGGAGAATAATATGCTGATACATATATCAAAAACTAAGCATATGAGATTTAGGAAACATAAACTGAAAGGTGAATATTACAGCACACAGTGATTGAAACTGTAGACTCATTTAAGGACTTGGGTATATGGGTAGATTCAGCCCTGAGTTTTTTTCTAATCATATCAACCAACTGGTTAATGATAGTTATAGAACTATAGGCTGTATAAAAAGATTGATAAAGTCTAGGAAATTAAAAACAATAAAGTCATTGTTTGCTAGTTACATTAGACACAAACTTGAGTATGGAATAACAATATGGAAACCCTATAAGAAGTCAAGCATGAGTAAACTGGAAAGAGTACAGTGGAAATATACCAAGGCCATTCATGGATGTGAAAATCTAAGTTATTATGAAAGAATAAAATATCTGAACTTGTACATTGTCTCATAGATATCTAAGAGGAGATCTTATTTAGGTATATAAGGCATTTAGGGACAACTACCTCTGGGAATGTTTGGGGTTATCAAAAAGCACTAGAGAATCATCAAATAACCTCTGTAGAAGATTCTATAGGAATAAGAAGTGTGCTAATTGGTTCTCTGACAGAGTAGCTGATGCATGCAACAGACTACCAAACTGCATTACAGCAAACACAAGTTTAGATATTTTTAAGAACAGCCTGGACACTTATTATGGGACAAGTGTTTTGGTATATTAACAAGCTAGAAGAGCATTATTGCCCATGCTTGAAATATTTGTATGTATGTATGTATGTATGTAAAATGTTTGTTTAAATTTACATTTATTTGCCTTTTTCTACCTATTTGTATATATTTGTCATGCCCAAGATATTTCAGAATGTCTCTGATTTTGTTTCAAATTTATGTCCACTCATTTTTTACTATTTTAAAGCATCTGTTGACTGGGTAAACACTCTAAACAAGGTGCCTCTTTTTGGGGGTGACCCAGGAGCACTGTCTGTTTAAGTGATTTGTTCGAAGTCACACAGTAGTTAAAAGGAGATATAAAGAGTCAAACCCTTTGCCCTTGACAACAGGAAGCAGCTCACTATGATCTTAGCACTTTAATCCTCTATTTTAAATTCCAGACTCTCCTTAACTTGTTCATTTTCAGTAAACTACTGAGAATAACAGTCAATAATGCCAGTCATTAAAGGTTTATAGTTCAAATTGTTCAGAAAATGTAACACCTGTTGTTATCTTAACCTTTTACGAGAATTACAGTTGTCTGGTATTTAAGCCTGTGAGTTTGTAATGAACTGCTTCCTGTAGTCAAAAGTACAGGGTTTGCATTCTTCCACCTCCGTTTGCCTACTGTGTAACTTTGAACAAGTCACTTAAGCAGTGTTCCTAGGTCACCCCTGCAAAGGAACATTTTAACTAGTGGGTTTAGCTGATTAACCAACAGATAAAATAATATGTAATGTTTTCCCTTTTGGGCCTTTGTCAGACCACTATTTTTGGCTTTGTAGAGTTTTGACCAAAGAAATTAAGAATTAGTTTGTTCTGTTCCTTATATAATTGATGACCTTCTGTCAAACTGTTGTGGACTGCAGTCACTAATTAATGGCAGGCATGTGAACTTCAGACTTTGTATCCTTAAGAACATGCTTGCTAATACAAAGTTTGTTATTCTGGCAACTTTCTAAGTGCATAAAGTAAATATTTAAATTCTGTTTTTTATTTTGTGTATTTGTGTCTTATTCTTGATCTAAGAAATTGAGAGGGCAGAGGGGAGATGCAATGGAATGTACTGCATGGTTCTGACAGTATGGACTAAGATATATTTGTGGGTCATTATTTATTAATTTATTTATTCATTTATCTCAATCAAATATCTGAGGTATACAGTCATTCAAGTGGCTGCAATTGATGTTTTGTATATATATACACACACATATATATATATATATATATATATATATATATGTATATACATTTGTGCAGGTAACATAGTTCTTAACTGTCCTTGATTTTTTTCCTCATATTTGTGGTTTGTTCCGCATAAAATTTGTGGCTCTCTGATAAAGTGTTGTGGACTGCAGACACCAAGTAATGGCAAAAGCAAGTTTCAGACTTCCTACACTTCAGAAAATGTTTGTAATGTAAAAAAGAGCAAAGTATTTATTTGACTAAAAGTATTACATTCAAAATGGTACCTAAAGGCTTACAGGTGTATTAATTTCCAAATGGGCCTGTATATGGTAGAAATGAATACAATGAACTTATTACAATGTTTGAAGACACAGTCTGGAATTAATGCAGTTTATTGTTAAATGAAATAATAAGCAGATACAGAAGTTTTTTGAAGAACTAAATGTGTTTAACGATAACATCACTAGGGACTTACTGTTTGAGTATAACTTTACTAGATATGAGAATATATTTAAAAAGGTAGAACAACAGGTTAATACTAATACTGATGATTTATAACCTAATATTATTCATAATGAATGTGATTTGGGTGAACTAACTGAACAGAAGAGTACCCCTAAACCTAATGGACAAAGAGCTTTTGATGACAACTTTGACATTAATTTTCCACTATTAAGGAGATCTGAAAGCCTTCAAAATAATCAAGTTTATTTAAAAAAAAATGGTAATGTTCAAAATAAGGAAGCTTTTTAGCTCATCCACTGGGGGCTGTAGACAGAGAGAAGAGAACCACAGGAGGAACAACTGAAATCATTAATTTTTCAGACTTTTTCTAATAAAAGTGAGCAGTATATTCAGTTGACACATGGGGGCATTATGTACGCTTTCAAAGGATTTAATATATTTAACTACAGTGATTTCGATATTACAGCTAGTCATTTTAATTTGTTTATTAAAGGCTGGAGGACACTTTGATTGAGTTAAAGTTATTTACTAAGAAAATTAATTTGAAATTATTGTTTAAGTCTTCTGATATGGCTAATAATGCAAAATTACCACCTCTTAGTAATTCTAAAAGAAAAAGTATACACAACACCCCCTCATTAGTACACTCTCGATTTTTAAAAAAGTCTTTGAAAGGGAAGTGTACAAACTTTTTGATGAACAGAAATTCATGAGATTTAATCTAACTAAAGACAAATGTAAAGTGCTTAAAGAAACTGGAGAGAATGCTCATGTTCGGGTTATGAAACCAGACAAGGGAGGGGATATTGTAATTATGAATAGAAATGATCATACCAATCAGATGTCATTTCTTTTTAAACTTTTTACTGAATTTGCTGGCTTTGATACATCTTTTTATTAATTCCACCAATCAGATTTCTAATATATTGCACAATGCCAGTACATATACTAGTGCATTGCTTAATGAGATTAACATAACTAACAAGAAAATTGATTTATTTCTTGATGATGCTGCGCTACAGGGAGTGATTACACCTGATATCTGTAAGTATTTACTTAATAAACACTCTCTGGTTCCACTTGTCTTTGAGATCCCCAAGATCCATAAAGATGTTATTTCACCCCTTTATAAATTGAATGTCTCAGGCCAAAATCCGAAAAACATATTCTTTAGCTACCTTTGTGGATCAGATATTGAAGCGGTCTCTAAATAATGTAAAGCATATTGTATGAGATTCCTAGGACTTTCTTACAAAGATCCAACCACAATTTTTCAACATACAGGCTAGTTTTTCTGCAATAGATGTAGTGGATTTATTTTTGAGCATCCCCCATTAAGAGGATCTCCAGCTATTCCACTCTGCTATTATGGAACTCATAGACTTGGAGGATGGGATTATTAATTTTATTATTGATGTTATAGAGCTTATTTTGAATAACAACTACATCTGTTTTTTTTTTTTTGAGGGGGATTTTTTTTTGACAAACAAAGGGGGTGGCTTTGGCTGCCAATTGTGCCCCTATTCTTGCTAACATGGTTATGTATAACTGAGAAAAACAGTATGTGTTAAATTCTGAGTACAGTAATTATTAGTATATATATATATATATATATATATATATATATATATATATTAGAGATATATATATAGATTATATATATATATATATATATATATATATATATATATATATATATATATATATATATATACTGCCACATTTTGGATGATATATTTATTTTATGGAAGGGTGATGACTTGAGAATTGAGGAATTCCTGACATACTTTAATGAAACAACGTCATTTCTGAAATGTACACATACCCATGCGAGAGATAGTATGGATTTTCTAGATGTAACCATATACAAGAATTATGATATAGGATGTTTTGGTTCAAAAAGTTATAGGAAACCCCTATTTTCTAATTGTTATTTGGATTTTAAAAGGTACCACCCATATCATACGAAGAAGAATATTTTTAAGGGGCAGCTGGTAAGGGCAGTGAGGACATGCTCTGAATTTACAGTTTTTTTTTTAACTGAAGTGGAAAAAATAGGTGATATGTTTCTTGATAGAAACTATCCAGTCCATTTTTTAAATAACGTCAAAGATGTTGCTGTTAAAGGTTGGGGTACTAGATATGTCTCATTGTTAGGACTTGTGCAAAAGCCCCATGAAGTGAAGGAGACATTGAACATCAAGGATAGAAATTATTGTAATAATACACTGGTTCTCATTAATTCCTGTTCAAATAAAATCAAAAATATTGTTTATAATAAATGGAATATTTTAAAGGTGAATGATGAGATTTTTAAACACTTGGTGGCAGGAAACTCAATTTTGTTTTTAAGACAGCAAGGAATTGTACCTTTCTAAGCATCCTTTAAATGTTAAAGACAGTAAAAGTACTTGAAAATGTTGGGCATGTAAGTGCTGCCCCTTCATCCTGAAACAACATATAATCCTTTTAGACAATTTCCGGTACTTACGTATTATCGCAACCAGATTTTCATGGTTGCGAATCTGGCTTACTTCAATACAGACGACTGCATGAAACAGTGAAAAGTGTTGTTGAAAGTCATTGTTGCTGACAAAAACCTCTGCACTGCCTTCAATGACAGAAAAACTTAAAATAATCCTCTTCCTGTTTGGCATGCATTACGGACCCATGTTTCATTGATCAGTTACTTTTGAATGGAATATTTCAACCATGAGGAGGGAAGCCCACAGAGGAGAGAAACACAGGCACGATAATTTTTGCTAAAGTAAGACTTGTTTCAAAATGTATAAACCAAAAAGGCAAAGTACTTACAAGCACTGGTCACGGATACTCCAATAAGTGTAATGGCACCTCGAATGCAGCAAATAAATCCAAAGCCGGATGTTAAACCAACTGACAAAACAAATAGTTCAGCAAATGAATCCAAGAATGGATAATGCACCAACTGACAAAACAAACTCCCACAAAATAATGGCACAGCAAATGTGGTAGTAGTTGCACAAAAAGTTTTTATTCCATAGACGAACGACAGAAACAGAACCAAGCTTCAAAATGGCAGACCATAGCAAATGGAATGAAGGTTAAGAGCTTTCACCCACTCGAATAGTGGGCTTCTTCAGAACCTGATTCAAAATGTGTAAACATAGTGGACAGTAAGCATTGCAATGCAAAAGTTGCCGTACAGTAATGCTTGTAAAAATTGAGGGTGGATGATGTTGATAGCTGATTACGGGTTCCTGATTCAAGCTACTAAGAACACTACAGAAAACATGCTACTGCCTGTTGAAGCAGTTCTTGGAGTTTGTGGGATGTTTAAACCTGTGCATATGTCTGACATTTGTTAAAAAAAAAAAGAAACTGGAGTGAAAGTATCATTCGTGTGCATGTGTGTGTGTGTGTGTGTGTGTGTCTGTGTGTGTGTGTGTGTGTGTGTGTGTGTGTGTGCCTTTTTATGGGCGGGAGACAGGTGAGCAATTACAGTGAGTAAGGCAGCAACCCTGACAGTTGAAGCGTGTCTGCACTTTATTGCCAGGCACATGACATGCCGACGTGAAAGTGCATACCTAAACAGCTACATTAACTTTGTAATTTTTTAATGATAACCCTGCCTAAGACAACCTTCAGTGTGACAGAAAACACTTTGCGTGACATTGTCATCCCATTAATACTTACATTTAAACATCGGGAAGCAACCGTTATGATCGCAAAAATCTGGTTGCGATAATACGTAAGTGCCCAGTTTCCCCATAGGATATACTTTGCCTTTCGGAATTGTGGCACTAAAGGAGTGGTATATTTAGCTATTTGTATGGTTTGCTCCAAATTCTATGTGGGGAAGACTGAAAAAAAAATTAGAAAAAGTATATATGAGCATCTGTATGCTATTGGAAAAAACAATGTTAATAATGCATTATTTAAGCAAACTTTGGAATGCAATTCTAAATTTCAGTTTGGGCTCATCAAAGTTGTGCACAATGTTGTGAAAGGAGGCTCCTAGGAATAAAATTAAAACAAAGAGTATTGATTTGGCAATTAAAGCTTGGGCAACCTGTGGCTATGGCTTGAATAACCAACTTTCTATTGCCCAGTATTAAAAATTAGATCTAATAAAGTTTAGAATGTGTTATTTCATACTATATATTGTTTTTATATGAATTCTTATGTTTTTACATATACTATTTTGTGATAAGTTTTATATTTTAATATATTGTAACAAATAATTGCTGCTAATTAAATGTTTTATAAGTTATTGAGTTGTGATTGGCTCATACCTTTGCGTGTGATAGAATGAAAACGACATTTAAATTGCATTTCAGGATTCACACATGGTTCTGAAGAAGTTCCATTTGTGATAGGGATGAAAGCACTAAACTGTGGTTTGAGTAATTGTACATTAAAGTTCTTTTAAGTACTCTTGCTTTTATTGATTTTCTTCTGAATATTCAAGTTATTTTGGTGTGTTAGACTGCGTGGTTTGGGACTGTGGACACTATGTTAGCTGTTTTTTTTTTTTGGATTGTTTTGTTGGTTTGATCTTTTGAACACTTAGGCTACATGGGCACATGCTGGTTTCTGCTGCTTTTCTGTGTTTTATTTTGAAGGTGACTACTTTAAACCAGCAAGAGGTGTAGCAATAGGAGCTGCTTCAGCTCATGGGTTTGCTAATATTATTTTATGGTTTGGAGAACTTGAATTTGTTTTTAAGTCAAAATATTGGCAGCATGTTGATAGTTACAATTATTTGGATGATATTTTTATTATCTGGACTGGAGCTGAGGGCAAGTTGTCTGAATTCATTGAACATATTAACCACACTACATCTTTTTTACAGTTTTCTAGTAAATTCAATTACTGCTTTATTAATTTTTTATGTCATTATTTACAAAAATGGAGTTGAACAATGGTATGGATCAAACCTCTGTAGAAAGGGAACTTATTCTAACAGATTTTTACATTTTCACACTTATCACCCCTTCTGGCAGAAGAAGCATTTGTTGAAAGGCCAGATGGTGAGACTTTCACAGTTAGTAACTAAGGATGCAAAGTTTGGGGAAGAACTAATTAAAATAAAGGGCATTTTTCTTGATAGGGAATATCTTAGATATCATTTTACTTGACTGGCATTTTAGACATGATGACTCAGTTTGTTTATAAGAGAGAGACAAGAAATTAAAATCTATTTTTAAAAGTAACAATTTAAATAGTGATGTTTTAAAGAAGTTTATGTCAAAATGTGAAGGATGAAGCCTATGTAGATTTATTTATGACACCAACAATATCACATACCCCAGTGTAATTTCATTAAGAGAAAAACACAACTGAAACACAAAGGGAGTCATATATTTAGCTACATGTCTGTTGTGCCTCACATTTTATGTGGGCAAAACCATACAGGCTATCAGGTTGAGAATTTATAAGTAAGTTTATGCCACCAAAAAGAAAGATGACAGGAATGCTATAAGCAGACATGGTAGACACTGTAACAATCAAATATATATATTTTTTGTGCTTGAAAAGGTTTCAAATGTGACAAAGAGATAGTGATTTTGAGACTTTCCTTGAATTTAAGGAACTATATTGGCAGCTCCTATTAGATGGCACCACACCCACAGGTCTGGATGACGAAACATCTACAAATAGTGTATTAACTATAAGGGCATCTAAATTACAGCATTATTATTGCATTTATTTAATAAACTGTCTGTTTTTTACATATACATAATTCTTTTTTATAGTTTTGTATACAGTATTATGATAACGCATTTTTTAGTATTTACTATCATTTTTATCAACTTATTTTGCAAAAGGTTTTGATTACACTTAGGATGAACTAGTGTTTGCAGTTAATTGCTGAATGTGTTTTTTAAATATGTAAATGAATGGTTGTTATATGATTTTAATGTCCATTAATGAAGGATATGATCTTAGTTTGTGATTCTGTTGGAGCTCTGTTACATTTAGAGGAATCAGACAATGATTTTTTCTGTATTTGGCTACATTGGTTGGAAATGGATACTACTGGCTGTAATTGGTGGTGACATCTGTGTGTGCACATGCATGTGTGTGTGTGTGTCTGTGTGTGTGCGTGTGTGCGTGTGTGTGTGTGCGTGTGTGCGTGTGTGTGTGTGTGTGTGTGTGTGTGTGTGTGTGTGTGTGTGTGTGTGTGTGTGTGTGTGTGTGTAAATACTTGGTTCCTGTATCCCAGAGTAGTTATGGTGTAAAGGAATGACCTGATTATAGCAAATAGAAGTATCATTATATGAGCCATGCTCTTATGGTACAATCCTTGGTTCCTTTTTTGTTGACTGTTGACAGCATGTTTAGCATTTGGCTATGAATAAACTGGACACCATGAAGTTACAAGTTTAATGTGAATATTTTAACTATGAATTTTAATTTAACTTGTTTTTTGCAGGCAAATTGGCTGTGAAAATCATTGCCTGGCACTTAGTGCAGATGAGTAAGTGCAGGATTTGATTTCCCCAGCCCTTTATTTGGCTACTGTGTGCTAGTGAGCAAGTAACAGTGCTCCTAGGGTGCCCCTGAGAATGTACACTTGCATCCAGCTGGCTGACCCAGATAGTTAGCAAATGCATTGCAAGTTTGTCTTTTGAATTTCTGCAACCTTCACATTGCTGTTAGTGCTTTAATATAGAATATTTGACTATGAATCCCAACACATCTCTTGTAGTTTAATGGCTTGCCAGATGCATTTTTAATAAATATGAATTTTCAAAGGAAGACATATTTACATTTGCTCATGTGAGGTTTGTTTTCAATACAATAATGTTTTGTTTTGTTTAGCAAACAGCTGCAAGTTTTTGATACATATACAATCTTTAAATTAAATTCATATTTCTGTGAGTATTGTGAAAGTAAACAAGAAAACTGTGTGTACACTGACAGGTTTGAATTGAGTTTTATAACTGGAGAAAGACAGACAAGTTAAGAGACATTAGTAGGGATTGATAGGTTGTACATTACCCTGCCTAGGGCTCCATTTGACCATGATACAGGAATGGCTGATTCATAAACTATCTCACTGAGTGTTTGTTGCAAAATATTTACTCCAATTTTCTAGCAATCTCTTAAGATCCCCAACGATCAAGTCTAGGTTCCATGCTGTTCAATTTATTTATTAAAGACACAACACTTCTCTACTTGGATAAAGCAATGCATTAGGTTAATTCAACCACCCAAAAGTGACTGTACACCACTGAAAAACAGATAAAATAATTGCAGCTAACTAATGAATTGCAATAGCAATGCATTAGTTCTCTTTATTGCAGAATTCATGCAAATGGAATGTACACATTTCAAAATATCATCACTCCAAAACATCACACTAATTTGCTAGGTGTCTTCCATTTTTACCAATATGCAGAAATGTGACTTACAAAAATGAGAATAAGCCTATAATAAAACTGCAGCATTTGCAGCCAACTACTCAGATAAAACTCATCATTGCCTTACATTAAAAAGGCTAAATAGATTGGAATTGTACAATTTGTTAAAATATTCCAAGCTAAAAATAAACCCACAATATTCTATAGAAACCAAAAAATCCCTACTATCAAAGATCATGGTGGATATCCTGCCTCAACAGACTTTACAATAAATGCAAAAAGTTGCTGTCCATGAAAACAAAAGTGAGACCCCAACAATGGAAAAGCACCCTCCTCAGCCTCAACAGGCAAATAAGACAACTTGTCAAATCCTCTAAGGGCTTCCTTAAGAAAAACTTAGCTAGCACAGCTAAGGATAACCATAAGGCCTTTTACAGCTATATAAGTAGCCTAGAAGGTATTTAAACTTATTAGAAACACTAACCATCAAGCCCAATACCATATTCATGGGTGACTTTAATTACCCCACTATTAACCGGGAATCCTAAACAACATCAAACATATATGCACAGAGATTCCTGGATTTTGTAAATACAAACTCCCTGGAGCAGATAGTCAATACACCAACCGGGGATCTGGTCCTCACTAATATGGGAGAGTGCTGCACATTCCCTACTGTAATGCCTTCCCTGGTAAGGTCAGACCACAAAATGGTCTCCTTTGAAGTAAAAATAAAACCTGGACCCTCAGCTAAACCGGGAATATTCAAGAACTATTCTAAGGCTAATCTCCTGCTCTTAAGTGAGAACCTGGCAACATTTCAAGCACCTACAAACCCTGAGAACACTTCTGCCTATGCAGGACTGCTCACAGAAACCCTGTACAAGCATGTCAATAGCTGTATAGAGGCAGCTGTGCCCACCAGGAAGAAGTACAGAACTAACTCAAAAAACAAATCACTGTGGTGGAATCACAAAAGCAGTCGAATGTATAAGAAAATCATAGCAAAAAATAGAAGGTACAACAACCAGCAGGATAAAAGCAGTCTCATTAAACTAAACAAACAACTCATAGGACAAATAAAGTCTAAGTCTACCAAAGCCACATTTGAGGTAAGTTTCACCTCCTAGGGCAAGAACAACCACAAAATAATTATTTAGCTATGTCCGCAACCTCAAAGGCAATACACAATTATGTGCAGAGCTCACTGTAAATAGAGCCACCTATACTGAGCCAGAAGATGAAGCAGACCTCCTGGCTGATAAATTCAGCTCCAACTCTACTCCTCTCTCTCCCCCTCCACATTCCTTCAGGAAATATCTTTAAATATAACTCCACCTACTATCACTAGGGAACAGGTCCCTAATGCTCTCTCTAAGACCAAGAACACTGCATCAACAGGCCCAGACAATATCCCAGGATGCCTTCTAAATAGCACGAAACATGACCTGTCAGGGCCCCTGGAATTACTATTTAACTGTAGCTTCCAAACAGGCTTCATGCCTCATGAATGGAGAAAGGCAACAGTCATCCCTCTGCACAAAGGTAGGCCATCTACAGACCCTGGAAAATACAGACCCATAAGTCTCACTAGTCTTATATCTAAAGCCATAGAAAGAATTACCATGGAGATGAGCAATGGGTCTATATCATAAGCTCAAAGACTAAAAAGAGTGAACGCTCTTTAATCAACACCAAATACTCTAAGTCCCATAAAGCCAAATGACCGGAACAGCATTTTTTTTCTGAGGGAAAAAAAAACACTGGGCCATTCTTAGGACTTTGCCATTTTCTCCACTGTGGTGTGATCTCAGAGTTGTTATATTTGGGGAGGAGGGGGGAGCCTCCCAATTTATGTTGTGTTTGGATGTTTTTTTTTTTTTTCGGAACAGCGATTTTTTTTCCCTGAGAAAAAAATTGCTGTTTTGTACGTTTGACTTTTTGGGATTTATTTGGTGTTGATTAAAGAGCGTTCGCTCTTTTTGGACTTTGAGCTTATGATATAGACCCTAATCAATAGAGATATAATAAACCTCCAGACACTGGACCCAACCCAGTTTGTTTTCGTAAACGGCAGATCATGCCTACTCAACCTGGTGTACTTCTTTGAGACTGTCACAAAAGCAATGGATGAGGGAAAAATCGTTCGCACTGCCTACCTTGACCTGGCCAAGGAATTTGACACAATACCCCACTTGGGCATTGTTGACAAACTCAAAATGTTAGGTACAAACCCGTGTGTCACCCAGTGGATAGCCAACTGGCTCACAGACAGGACCCAGGAAGTTAGAAGTGGGGATTTTACCTCTACAAAGAGGTCAGTCACAAGTGGAGTCCCTCAGGGATCAGTCCTTGGCCTGCTCCTTTTTGGCATTTACTTCTCAGAAGTCAAGGCTAATGTCAGTGGTCTCTGGCTGACTAAATTTGCAGATGTTTGTAAATTAGGGACTGTCATTAAGTCTCACACTGACACAAATGTTCTTCAGGAGGGGATGACACAGACAAACAACTAGTGTCAGAGTCATGGACTAAAACTAAATGCCAAGAAATGCATAATAGTATCCTTTGGGAAATCATCCATCCTTGGTAACTATCATATTGACAACACACACCTTAGAGTTGACCCAGTAGTCAGGGACTTAGGGACACACATAGATAGTAATCTAGCCTTTGATCATCATGTGTCTGCAATGGTAAGGAAATCATTCTATGTTGCGCAACTTATAAACAAAGGTATGGCATCTAAGTCCAAGGAAGTCATTGTTCCACTGTATCCGGCATTCATAAGACCTGTCATTGAGTACAATGACCCCTTTGGTATGCACCTAACCAGGCATATCTAACAACTGGAACATCCACAGAGGTTCCTCACTAAAAGAATAAAGGGCATAAGTAATATGTCTTATGCAGACCACCTCAAGGCCCTATCTCTGTATTCTTTCTCCTACAGGCTTTTGAGAGGAGCTGTATGTCTGGCATACAGGGCATTGTCAGACCACACTCTGATGGACCTCCTGCATATCCACAAAACAAACAGTACCAGAATTACCCATTCTAAAGACTTAAACTTTGACTGTGATATAAATAGGACCTGCTAGAGAGATAGGTATGCATCCCAGAGACTACCCCATCTATGAAACAGGCTCCCCATCCATGTGAAGCACAGTTCCTCCCTAATCCAATTCAAGGGCAACTTGGACAATTGGATGGGAAACAGGAATCATAATAATAACACCCTCTCCTCTGCTCTCTTCATCGACCTTTCAAAGGCTTTTGATATGGTTAACCATCCACTGCTTATAAATACTCTTGAACTTCTTGCTCTTGATACACCAGCTATAAAATGGTTCAAGTCTTACCTTAACAATTGGCAGCAGGCAGTTCTCTGGGAAAACAAACTTTCATCCCACCTGCCAGTCACCCTTGGAGTTCCCCAGGGCTCCATTTTAGGACCTCTTCTTTTCTCACTATTCATCAACGACCTTCATATAGCAGTCCCTGAAGCCACCTGTATTCAATATGCCGATGATTCCACACTTATATGTTCTGCCAACTCCAAGTCTGATCTACACTTTCTAACTCAAAAAGTATTCAACTCAGTAGAAGACTGGTTCCTGAAACGCTGTCTCCTTTTAAACGCCAAAAAAACCAAGCATTTACTTTTCACACCTACCAATAAGTCCTCTCCCATAAACTTCTCTATTCAATCTAACAATGGTACCCTCATCTTTCCCGATCCTACTACCAAACTATTAGGAGTTACAATTGACAACAACCTCAACTTTGATAACCATATAAATAACACCATTCAAACAGTGAATAGAAAAATGGGCTCCTTATATAGAATCAAACCCTTCTTAACTCCCATAGCTAGAACCACCATTGCCCACTCTCACTTAGTCTCAACTCTTCTCTATGCTTCTCCCATTTATACTAATCTAAAGAAAAATAATCTTCTCAAACTAACTCCTATAACAATATTGCCAGATTTGCCACTGGAAATGCATTTTGAACACATCACTGTCTGAATCTTAACCAGCTAGACTGGCTTGAACTCCCTAACATGATAACTTATTCCCAACTCACCATTGTTCATAAAATATTTTACAAACCAAATTATACTCCAATACTTGCTAACCTAATTACTCCTTATAATAACCTAAATTCCCTACACTCCTCTAACAAACTACATGCTAGCATAAGTAAGTCCAATAATTTGTCAGGTGACAGCCTATTCTCCAATACTGCTGGGAAACACTGGAACCTTCTACCTACCGACCTAACACTACTACCTTCACTGTCATTCTTTAAACAAAAACTCAAATGTTACCTAAATCTCTCTGGTTATGCCCCTGCACTAACCCTGATTAATCTACTACCTATCCTATTTTATCTTCTTACTGCCTATGGATATATAATCATACTCTATATACTTCTCTGTATGCTACATCTGGACATTTTAAAACTTATATAACCCAAGCATTTTTAGTTAACTACAATGAACTGTAGTGTATCCTATCATATCATATCATATGATTATATGACTGACATGATGTGTGCTTTTTAAAAAACCTTTCGTCTTATTTTAAATACTCACTATTTTATGTGTTTTATTATTTTTATGTGTTTTATAATTTGATATTTCATTTTGTGCTATGCTGGAGCTTTTCTCCCCGGGCCTCTACTGAAAATGGAAATATATCCAGTTGGACTAGCCCAGTCAACAAATGTAAAATAAAAATAAATAAAATAAAATTCAGTCCTGGTTTGGCATCTATGTTTCTGATGCAAACAGGTAACCTGTAAATGTTTCATCTCCCAGGCCCATACTTAAACTTATCAAGGGTATCAGAACTCGTCAGAGATTTGGGATGCATGGTTAGGCTTAAAAAGGACCTTATGGTCATTAGCTTAGTAAACATCTATGAACCAAGCATGTGCAAAACTAGTGACCATTGGTATCACACACACTGACCCAACAGAGATAGCAATCCCGCTAGCAGATAGGTTTAGTGAAACTTTCACTGCTCTATTCCCCACAAACTTTGCCCCAAACACCTCCCCCCACCATACATATCTGAAGAACACATCTTCAAAGCCTTGTCCAAGGCAAAAAACACAGCCTCTGTGGGACCAAACGGCATCCCAGGATGTCTTCTAAACAGGCTAATACATGAATTGACATCACCATTAAGTACCCTTTTCAATCCTAGTCTAACCACAGGCTTTGTTCTTGTGGAATGGATAGCAGCAACAGTTATTTCCCTCCACAAAGGTGGCCTAGCAACAGACCCATAAGCCTGTCCAGCCTCATCTGTAAGGCCATGGAACATATCATTATGGACCTCATAAATAAAGACATAGGCGACTTCCAAACCCTGGATCCTACCCAATTCAGCTTCATCAACGGAAGATCCTGCCTGTTAAATCTGGTGGATTATTTTGAAAATGTGACTAGGGCCAATGATGAGGGCAAATCTGTGCACACAGCATACTTTGACTTTGCAAAGGCTTTCGACACAATAAGACACTCAGGCATAACCAATAAACTTAGCAAACTGAATGTAAACCCCTTTGTTGTAAGATGACAAAAACAAAAAGATTGACTGAGCTCACCACCAAAGGCAGTACGCATGGAAACCAAATAAATGTAGAAAGCAAACCTGCTGCTGCCACCCAAGCTGAAGTAAAATGGTTGAAATTGTTAAAATCAGTTCCTTTACTGACAAAATAAAACATACTCCTACTGCTGCTGTCTGGATAAGAGCTTTCGGTTGTTGAACCTTTAGCAAATCCTAAAGAAAAAAGCAGCTTCCTTTCATTTAAAAAGAGCTTCCTGCAGCTCATTCATTCAATCATCCAATAAAGTTTTGGTGTATGGACACACCTCTCATTCAGAGTGCATGTAGTATTTACTTAGTGTTAGCTAAAAGCTTGGAGCTTTTAAAGTGAAATAACACAGAATTAATGCATATGCATTATTTCTTTAGAGCCCTTCCTTTCAACATGGTTTTGAGCGGTACAATTTCATTTAATCCAGGTTTCTGGTCTGCTCTAAGGTTCATGATCCATTTTGTTTCCTCAGTTTCGGTATAGTTGGCCAGATCCTCGTATTGTTTCGACTAGGCTGCTTACGACCATAAATTTAAAAGTATGGTCTCCGTTAACTTTAATATGACCATGTAGAGCATTCATATTTACTTGATTTCTAATGTCCTGACAATGTCTCAGGATACGCTCCTTGAACATTCTATTTGTTTTCCCCACATAGAAGGCTGGGCAGCGTTGGCACTGAGCAATATAGATTACATTTCTGCTCCTGCAATTCGCAAACCTTTGAACCTGTATTCCTTCTGGGATGTTGGATGTATAAATAAATTATCCATTCTAATATGTTGACATGCTTTACAAAATCCACATTTATAGGTGCCTACTTTATTCGTGGGTGAATGTTCTGTGCCCAACTTTCGACGATTCCCATGGCATAAGAGCCTTTTCAGATTTTTCCTATTCTTAAAGGAAAACTGGGTGCCACCCCTACAATGCTCCTAAGGTTCTCATCTGAAGTCAAAACAGGCCAGTTCTTTTTTATGGTCTCGAGTATGAATGCATCTTGTTTTCCTTCTTATTCTTCTCATCTTCTTCCTTACTCAACCAATGGGAAAATATGGTCTTCCTTTGCCAGTTCGTAAGTCTGATGCTCTATTCATGCTTTTTATGACTTCATCTTTATTATGTCCTCTTTCCATAAAGTTATCAATAAGCCTTTCCTTTTCTTTTTCAAAAACTTCATCTTTAGTTCATAGTTTTGATATACGTTTCACTTGATTCTCCACTATATTTTTAAAAATATGCTTTGGGTGTATACTGATCCTGTGGAGCATGTGATTATGTCATGTTGTCTTCCTGTGCATAGACGTATCTATCCCATATACATGATCCAATGTCAGTTGGATATCAGGGAAGTTGATGGTAGCATCAGAAAAAATTCAATTCAAATCTTAAGAAAGATGTGGTGTTACCCAGGAAAGACTCAAAACTTCTAAGAGAGTGTTCATTGCCTTCCCATAAAATAAAGATGTCATCAACAAAATGTTTATATACAACTATGTTATTATTC
Organism: Protopterus annectens; assembly: GCF_019279795.1. Taxonomy (NCBI): domain Eukaryota; kingdom Metazoa; phylum Chordata; order Ceratodontiformes; family Protopteridae; genus Protopterus; species Protopterus annectens. Next base: position 1,771,511,391 of record NC_056737.1, read on the forward strand.
CAGCTATTGAGGGTATCCAAGCACCATTCTTCCTCCCATTGTGCCAACACTATGTTGGCATAACTGTTGGCACATAGGGTTCCCATGGCCACTCCAGATTTCTGCCAATAATATTCATTCCCTTACACAAAGATATTATTAGGCAGTATTTCATCTAGAAGGCTGCATATCAAGTTTAATGTTATCATTGGTCTTATATTTAAGTCCAAATTGTCTAACTGCTTCTATTCCATATTTGTTTGGTAATACTGTAAACAGGCTATTCACATCCAGAGTTGCCATTATGATAGCTTTGTAAGTTTTCCTCATTGTTGTGCTTTCATAAAGACATTTTAAAAAACCTTAAGAATCTTTCAAAACTGTTCTTGCATGTGGTAATAATCTCTTAAATTCTTCTTCCACATATACAGAAATGGGTTCAGTCACCCATCCTTCTCCATTGACAATTGGCCTTAAAGGTGTATCCATCAAATTCTTGTTATGAGTGAAAAATAAATGAGTGCTGGTAAGTGAATGAATATGCAGGAGTGAGTGACAAAAGTGCTGAGTGAGTGATGAGTTATGATTGAGCAAATAATGAGCAATGTGTGAGTGAATATGAATAAGGGATGAGTCAGTCAGTGGTATGTGAACAATGGACAAGTGAGAGATGAGTGAGTGATGAGTGAGCAAGTAGAGCATAAGTAATGTGTCACAAGTGAATAAGGGTATGCACAATCAGTGAGTGATCACTAAGGATCAAATGGTGAAGTAAGTGATGAATGAGAGCTAGTTTATGAATGGCTGAGTTACGTAACTGAATGATGACTGAGTAAGTGTTGAATGAAGGAGTGATGAGTACGTATATGAATAAGTGAGTGAGTGGTGAGTGTATGTTGGTTTATGAATGAGTGGTTGATTAGTTATGACTGACAGAAGGACCAGTGCATAGATGATAAACAAGTGACAGTTAAATGAGTGGCAAGTGATTCACCGAAGGAGTGATGAGAGTGACAAGTGAATGAGAGATGGATAAGTGAGTTGTGGATGAATGAGGGATGAGTCATTCATAGCTGATGACTGAACAATGGGTAAGTGAGGGAGTGAATGAATGACTGACATGTGAGGTGTTATGAGTGAGAGGTGAGTGAGTGATGAGGAAGTGAATGTAGATGGGATGAGTGAGTAATGAGAGGGAGAAGTAAAAAGTGATCAGTAAACAACAAGTGATGAATGACTGATAAATGAGTACTGACTTATAAGTGAGTTAGTCATGAATATGTACACTGAGAAAGTGAGTGAGATACTGCAGACTCATAACAAACTGGATTAAGGCAAATATTTAGACGGCTACAGCAAAGAACTACTGGACCAGCAACTGTGCTTTCTGCCAGTCTTTCTCTCTTGCAACATATTACAGCGTAAGTATAGACTGATTTGTGTCAAACATCTTAACAGTTGATCCAATAAATTTTACCATGAAAGGTTTATAATACAAATGTATTTTTCAATCCTATTAGTACTCCATTGTGCAGCAGTAGTAGTATAAATATCACTTCAGGGGTCACTCACTCCAGGGATCTTAATCTAGCCTCTGACATGAACAGATCATGGTGCAGAGATTGATATATCTCCTAGAGACTGCCACTTCTCTGGAACAAGCTTCCAATTTACGTGAAACAGTGCCCCTCCCTGACCCTCTTTAAATGCAACCTAGATCAATGGATGGGTGACCAAAAATTCACTCCTGGGGTAGTGTCCATATCCCTGCTGAACAGAGGAAGTTGTTATTAACTACCATAGACCCTTATCTCTGTGAACTTCACTTACCTAACCACTGACAACGTGGGCAACTCAAGATAAATATGGCTAGGCTTGTAAGAGCTCTTGAGACGTTAGCCTAGTAACTCTCTATGAAACTATAAACCTATAGTTGCACTGTACCCTATTGCTTTATATATAAAGAGAGCAGAAGAATTGGGTCTATATTATATATCTGAAGCTTCAAAATTTCCACAGCATATGAGCGAAACTTGAAACCTTGAATATATAATAAAAAAGTTAAAAAAAAAACTTACCTTAATGCTCTGAGCAGGGGGGCAAGCCCCACTGCACCCCCCCACCCCCCTACTTAAATATACTAACTCCTAGACTGCACTTCAATGCAGAAAAGGGAAATTTTCCCATTCTGCACATATGGAGCCATTGCCTTTCACCTTCGAACTTTTCAAAGTTCGATCATATGGTATGACATTCGAATTTTGAAACATTCATCAATTTAATATGGACCCGATGAATCAAATCCACACACTGGACTTTTCAACTACCTGTGCTCGTATATCAACCACTAGAACATTCAAGGTATGGTGACTTTCCTCCAGCTTCTTTTGGACTAACTACCTTGCATTTATCTAAGAAGATACTCCCCCAAATAATAGCCAGTCATCTGGCTCTAAGATGACTCTGCACCTGGCTATAGTAAAATGTATTGCTTCTTCATATTTCAATAATTGTATACACCATACATATGTTTCTTGGCCTAGCCATTCAGTCTGAGTCTGCCAGGTCTGTTAGGACTGAAGCAGCCAGCAAGTATCATAGCTTGGCATTCTTAGGTGGGTACATTCTGATGCACCACTGAATCTTTAACATATACATCTAATGAATGGCAAGTTTGCTAACAAGGGTCTCTTCTGATGAGGGAAAAGCCTCAGTCACTCGAACACAACTCTCTGAGGCAATATTAAATATTCGACCCAAAAAGCGGTGCAGTGGTGCAAAAAGACATGCAAGTAAACCAAAAACGCACCACCAGGGTTTCTGGACTCCACACAGTTTTATTTACAAAAGTTAAGTGCTTTCATCAATCCAAGTTGATTCATCAACTTGGATTGATGAAAGTGCTTAACTTTTGTAAATAAAACTGTGTGGAGTCCGGAAACCCCGGTGGTGCATTTTTGGTTTACTAATATCCAATATTCAACAAAAGATTACCAAGTTCTCTCATCTTTCATACTTTACCTAGGATAGGTCCTTAAAGTAAAGGTAAGCAAATTAGCAGCTATGAAACTGAATTTCAATTCCAGGAAATGGACACCACTCTTATTTTATTACATGACATAATACTGAAATTACCTGAGGTGTAAGAGGAGTCAAAGATATTTATATTGTTGCTGGCTTCCTCTTCTTCCTCTTCTTGCAAACAGCTCTCTCCTGTGACTGTGCTATTTATATTTAACTGACATAGTGGTGTAGGTGCTAATCCACCTTCAGCACTGCTAGCATTTTGCTCTAAGGCTAGCCATTTAACAGTGGTGTGTCCTAAATTTTCCATCATGCTTCTAATGAATGGTGCACTTACCTAGTTTAGCATATGATTATATTCGGACCAGCACTGTTACTCTTATCTATTTAATGGCGCCTGTGATCTGTCTAATGGGGAGCCTACCTTTGTCCACTGAGATAAATAGTTAATGCATACCTTTGATGGTTTTGATGCAGTAATCTTAAAATTACAGACTGTGGATGTTTTTAATAATTTCTAAAATCTTTCCTAAATTATTTTAGTGGCTGGTATGGTTACCATTAAAGGATGTTGTGTCCTGATGTATTGTGTGAGCATCCTGGATTTCCCACAGTTTTCTTGCCCCAATGAGAAATGCTTTGACTAGATCAAATAAAAATGGTGAGGTATTACAGCCCTGCAAAGTTCCTGAAGTTCCACAACCCCCAGCTTTATGCAGGAGGTAGTTCCATATTCATCATCATCAACACCCCTTTTCCATTTTCTACATGGGATCAGGGTGTCCTGACAACTGTTGTCTCCTCTCTCAGTACAATGCCACTGTCCTACTTTCTTTGGCTGTCATGTCTGACTGTCACAAGTTTTCTGTCATGTAATCCATCCATCTCTTAGCTGGACATCCATGTATCCTCTTGCCTTTTTCTTGTCTCTCCGAAATTTCCTTCATCAAATCATTTACTGTTTTCCCGCACATGTGCCCGAACCACCGCAATCTGTTCTATTTTACCTTATCTGCAATGGTAAATACTTTGGCTAGTGCTCTAATATCATCATTTCTATGCATCTCCCACAGTGTGCATTCTACCAGTCTTAAGCACTTCATCTCTATCACCTCAAGTTACTTAACTTCTCTGTCTTCACAACACAGGTTTCTGTGTCACACAGGAGAAGTGGTCACCCCACTCTTTTGTACACCTTCCTTTCAGCTTCTTTGGCATTCTTCTTTCACACATTACTCCTGAAACACTGTGCCAGTGGGCTGCAGAATCTATGGTTCTAGATTTGACTTCCTCATTCAGGATTTCCTTCTGTTCAACTACCCCTCCCACATGCTAGAAGTTGTTACCCTGTTCCACTATTTTTTCTTTTATCTCAATTTTCAGATTTTTCTGATTTCCACTATTTGCTGCTATGACAACTATCTTTTTCCTATTGAGTTTCAGCTCCTGTGCTTTGGTTTCACATTCCATTCCCCTCTCATTTGCTGAAGTTCCTGTTCAGAGTCTGTTTGTAATGCCATATTGTCTGCATACAGCAGCTTTGTTGATCTCTCAACCCCAATCTGTTTGCTAATGCAGTCCATCACCAGTATGAGCACAAGTGGGTTTAGAGCTGAATTCTGATGCACCTCCATTCTCGCTGGGAACCCCTCTGTAAGTCTGAATACTGTTCATACTTGTGTCTTTGGGTCCTTGTACATAGCCTGCACTAATTCTACAGGTGTTTGCAAGACTTTGAAACATTGCAGGACTGCCTAGATCAGCTTTCTTGGCACTTTTTCATATGCTTTATCCAAGTCTAGTAATTCCCAGCTGGTGGACTCTTTCATCATCTCTAGCTTCATTTCCACTATCAGTCTCACTGCAAATATTGGGTTGGTTGTGCTGCATCCTGATCTGAATCCAAACTACTCATCTTGATACCTCTATGCTGCCCACAGTTGTGAATGTCCTAATTGTTCTTGTACACTGTTATTAGAATGTTTATTCTCTACTTATCTACAATATTCCTTTCTCTCCATACTGCCTTAAGAACCCTAAGTAGATATTTCTCCCCTAACTTACCCAGCATCTTGATCGTATCTGTCTTGACTTCATCTGAGCCTGTTAATTTCCCTGACTTAATTTTCCCTAGGGTTGTACTTATTTCTAGAGTGGGTTCTTTCCCATTTCATCATAGGCTGTGTACTGGGCAGTACAGCTTTTTTGGTGGTTTCTTCATTCAGAAATTACTGGAAGTACTCCTTTCATATGCTTTTGATGCCCTGGGGACTGGTGAGCAGGTTGATACTGAAATCTTCCTTGTACCTCCTTAGTAATGCCTGCTAGCCCTAACGATCACCCTGACACTACCCCTAAACCTAAACCTAATCTTACATTTCACCATAGCAAAACTCCTATACTACAGAAGACAGCTCACACACAGACAAACACAGACACACACACACAGACACACACACACACACACAAACACACACACACACACACACACACAAAAACAGACATACACACACACACACACACACGCACACACACGCACACACGCACACACACGCACACACACGCACACACACGCACACACACACACACACACACACACACACCACTAAATTTGTCACCTCTGCTAACCTTAACTGTAACCTGAAAACACTCTAACACACACAAAGTCTATCCCCTTAACTAACTCTAACTCTAATCATAGCATGCAAACGCTTGCACTGATACTCCTACCCCTACTGTAAACTCACTAACCTTTTTCAGCAACGCAGATATTTGTCAATTTTAACATTCAAAATGAACCACCCTTCAGTCTACTGAGCAAATGCATTTTTGATACATTGAAAGGGAATCAATCACCCATGTTGTATTCTTCAAAAATATAAAGCCTCACAATTCATCTGTTGTTGAAAATTGGAGACCAATATGAAGAAAAGTAGGAGCTGCAACAGTTAAGGTAATTCTGTATGAGCAGGGGGAATAACCTAATTTCATTAAATGTTGTGATATGGTAAGGAAGATGCTGTTACTTTCAAAGGGAAACTACTAGTACTATGAAGTCCCTTACTAAATGCATCCAATCTGTTCTGTACCATGTTCTATGCACAACAGAGCACTGAATAAATAATATAGTCTCATTTGTAAAAAGAGTTCCTTCATAAACAAGCTCAGTCACCTGACAAATGTGAAAGGTTGGCATAATGGTTAAGGTGTTTATCTTACAGACACAAGGTGCATGGCTTGATTCTTGCATGGGGTAATTGGCTGGGCTTAAAATAGCTCACAGGGGCAGTTAGTACTAATCTATGAACCTATGTTGTTCAACAATTAATGCACATGGAACACCATAAGAAGAAAAAGGTTAATGGAATTATTTTTGAAGTATTAGAATCATCTACAACCAGTATATATCTCTGGCAAATCTCCAAATCTTGGAAAATAGATCTTGCACTTAAGACTTGAGAAAGCTAAGATACAAATAGCAAGAAATGAGGATCTTTCCCATGTGCCTGGTGCCAGCAAGAATCACAGATCTGGCATGTGCATTTTCAATGATTCTGACAAAACCACACACCGCATGTCCTAATATGGCCACCTCCCCAACTTCCTTGAGCCATAAGAGGAATGAGCTGTAACTTAATACTTCAGTCAACCAATATTAAAATGTTCACATTGATGTGAATTGGTATTCTGGAGGATGATAACAATAGGGTTCACATTTTAACCTCTTAATAGACTTTCTTAGGATCATAGGAAGTTACTAGGCTATTGGCACTGAGGTCCTTACAAGCCTAGCCAAGAATTTAGCGCATGTTCCAACAAGTCAGCACCCTATGCCACTGTCCAGCAGAGACACCGGTGGAATCCCAGGGGTGTATTTTCTGTTCCCTCTCCAGTTGTCCAGGTTGTGCTTAAAAAGTGTTAATGAGGTGCTCTGCTTGATGTGGAGAGGGAGTCTTTTCCACAAAATAGGGAGTCTCTGGGACACAAATCTGCCCCCGTAACAAGTCCTCTTGATGTCACACACCAGGTTGAGGTTGTGCGTGTCGGTTACTCGAGTGGAGCTTCACTTGCAGATTTGCAGCAGTGCTTTGTATGCCAGACAAAGGTCACCTTTGAGGAGGCTGTAGGAGACTGAGTAGAGGGCCAGGGTCTTTAGCCTATCTGTGTAGGGGAGATGCTTGAGGCCCTGGATTCTCTTGGAGAGGAACCTCTGTGGTCTCTCCAGCTGCTGCATGTACTTTGTGAGGTACATGCTGAAAGGGGCATTGTACTCAATCATGAGTCTTATAAGGGAAGAATACAAGGACGTTATAACCACTTTGTCCCTGGATGGGATTCCCTTACTAATGAGGTGGGCCATGTACAAAGCTTTCCATGCAATGGAGGCAATATGGTGGTCAAATATCAGTTTGCTATCAACCTGGTTGTCCAAGTCCCTCACAACTGATTGTGTGCTTAGGACCTTATTATCAATGTGATAATTTGTGGGGACATCACTCTCCCCAAAGGGGATGATGATGCATTTTTTGGCATTCAGTTTGAGGCCATGCTTCTGGCACCAGTCATTTGCTTGGGTGAGACCCTCTTGGAGGATGTCCACATCACTAGGGGAATTGATGACAGCATCCAACTTGCAGTTATCTGCAAACTTGGTCAGTCATAGCCCACTGGTTTTGGCCTGCACCTCAGAAAAGTATATCCCAAACAGCAGAGGCGCCAAGACTGATCCCTGGGGTACGCCGCTTGTTACAGGTCTACTGCTTGAGGTGGCTTTCCCTAATTTGACTATGTGGGTTCTATCAGTGAACCAGTTTGCTACCCATCTGGTAACATATGGATTGATGCATAGTTGAGAGAGCTTATCTATTATACCTGAGTAGGAACTATTATCGAAGGCTTTGGCCAGGTCAAGGTAGGTGGTGCACACCATCTTCCCCTCATCCATGGCCTTGGTGATTGTCTCAAAGAAGTTAACCAAATTTGACAGGCATGACCTCCCCTTTACGAAACCAAACTGTGTGGGATTGAGTATCTGGAGATTACCAATGTCCTTGTTAATGAGATCCATGATAATCCGCTACATGACCGTGTAGATCAGGCTAGTTAGGGCTGATGTGTCTATAATTTCCAGGATCAGTGGATGGTCCACCTTTATGCAAAGGGATAATAGTGGATGTCCTCCACTCAGCTGGGATGAAGCCG
>NC_056737.1:1771522095-1771638852 GCF_019279795.1 Protopterus annectens
CAGGATACCCATATCAACCAGACTAGCAGAAGAGAACATTTGAAATTGTCCATCCATATTTGTCAGAAACTGAGGGAGAGAGGCTAGAGAAAGCTAAGAGGGTAAAGAGTGAAAGGTCTAAGAGTAGTACTATTAGGTGATCACACAAGTGCCACTAAGGGAAAATTTGTAGCTGGAATACCTCAAAAAGGGTTAGCTGAAGCTCTGGATGCAGCAAACCTGTATCTAGACTATGCTACTCAATTTAACATTAAGAACACAGTAAAAAAACTCACAAAGAAGCACAGATTAACCACTTACAGTCAAAAGAACAGAACTCACAATATGAATAAATACAGTTAAACAGTAATGAAATGCAGTAAAATGCAGTTAAACAGCAATGACTTGCAGTAGATAGCAATGAAATATAGTTAGTTGATCAGTAAATTGCTTTAAAACAGTAACTCACAATCACAACACTAAAAGACAGCTGAAATAAAGCAGCAATTCAGCAGAATACTTTCATCAAGTTAATAAGGCTACCAACATGCAGAAATAAATGCATCAAACTAAATGCAGTTGAACTCCTAAGCACAAGTAACAAAGTGAATTAGGAGGAGGCAGTTTTTGTTTAGTAGAAAGTGAGGAAACAGAAGATAATTCAAGGTTAAGACACTAAAGTGGTGGGCCTTCACAACTTATCTCATTTTACACAGCAGAATGAGCTGATGTAATGGGACTGGGGGGAGTGTCCAATATCAAATTGATACTAGAGGTGGGCAACTCAAAGCCACCAAGCTTTAATACCACAACAGCAGCTGAGAGGGTGGGTGGAATGCACAAGATCAAAACAGAGGTAAGGCCTGAATTTACTAAGTCTAAAATGGAGTTGCACAGTTTAAACAGATATGCAGCAAATGTTTTAGTAAAACAGAAGTGCAGAAAACAGTTGAAAATAAGCACTTATCTTTTTCCACTCTCACACCAGAGCAATTATCCAATCAAAAAAAAAAAAAAACACAGCCTTGCAATAATGCCTTTAGCTAGATCAGACCAGACTGAATTCCCCCTCCCACGAAGAAACAGCTAGGCCTCTCTCTAGACAAAAGATTTCACTACAATCTCCAAAAGTCAAAAACAGTAATAGCTATTCAGCTCTATGCTTGTGTTTTTAAAGTACAGCAATAACTAAAAAGAACAGACACATAAAAAGAAGAAAGATCAGAACAGAGATAAGGACTGAATTCACTAAGTCTAAAAAACAGGTCCACAGTTTAAACAGATATGCAGCAAATGTTTTAGTAAAACAGAAGTGCAGAAAACAGTTGAAAATAAGCACTTATCATTTTCCAGTCTCACAGCACAGCAATGGTAGAAGACCTATCTCACTGCAGCTTTGAGCAAGCAAGTACAAACTGGTTTAAACACTGGCTATTTAAGGCAGAGAAACAGAAGCCAGCCAAATTATCCAATCAAAAAAAAAACATAGCCTTGCAGTAATGCCTCTCGCTATATCAGACCAGACTGAATTCACCCGCCCACGAGGAAACAGCTAGGCCTCTCTAGACAAAAGATTTCACTACAAGCTCCAAGTAATAGCTATTTAGCTCTATGCAAATGTTTTTCAAGTACAACAACAAGTAAAATAACAGACACACAAAAAGGAGAAAGATCAGAACAGAGGTAAGGACTGAATTCACTAAGTATACAAAAAAGCTGCATAGTTTAAACAGATATGCAGCAAATGTTTTTTTAGTAAAACAGAAATGCAGAAAACAGTTGCAAATAAGCACAAAAGTGCTTAATCTTAGCCCATAAGTCATCTAGTTGATGATATTAATTAGTTTTGTAGGCACAACCATGAAATAAAATGACGAATTATCATCCTAACAAAGTGGAAGCAGTTTAGCCTAATTCATCAGTGGTCAGTTGCCACATAAAGTGCTCCAAATGCAAATATTTAGCTGACTTTTAAAATATTAAAAATTACCACCTGGATTTACTTACTATTCATATATAAAGTATTTTCATAGGAATTAGATATTGGCAGCAATTGTTCAGTCGTATACATCTATACTATAATAATATCATCCATAAATAACTATATTGCCAGTCTTGACTTGGGTTGTAGCTGAAAGGGATCTGACCACCTGTAGTACCAGCCAGTTAGCAAATTTTAATGCAAAAATAAACAAATAAATAAAAAAACAGCTAACCATAGTGTCTCAAGTCCATTTTAAAATTTCACTACAGAGTACTTAGCAATATTAGGGAACCAGCTTGTAGTAACTAAGGCAATGATCCCTTTGAGCTGGCATAGATTATTTGAATTGCTTCTATATAGTAAGGCCTTACAAAGTTTAATGCTACTGGCTGCCAAAACAAAAAAAATAATTACTAGAAAGGGGAAATCAGTATCTAAACCAACTGTAACGCAAGTATTAAACATTGTAAAGGATATTAAAGAAATCAAGGTGGGATCTTAAGAAAAGGGAGGATGCAAACTATATATAAATAAATGGAATTTGTGGGAACAATACACGCAGAATAATGTTCAGGAGAAGGAGTGTGCTTTTTGGAAAGGCAGCATTCAACAATTTATGTAATGGAATGAAAAGGAAATATATATATGTATAATGTATGAAAATAATGAAACATTTGTACGTTTTTTTTCTTTTGTATTATTATATGCTTACCCATGTCATTGCCTAAGTTGTAAGAATCAAATCCTACGACTACTTTTATGTAAACCAGAAATGGACTATGTATAATGGAAACAACTCCTAGCCTTTCAAGGGCAACTAGCTAACAGCCTAATGAGAAACCTGTGCTGTGAAGGATATGACAGAATGGGAAGCGAAAGTAAGAGAAATAAATTACTGAATGGCAGCAAAGGTTTCAAGAGACCGCAGTACCTTAGCTAAACATAATTCTCACACAATATTGATGATCCAAGAAAATAAAATTTAGATTAACAGATAAACAGCTTACACAGACCATCTAAAGAACCAGATTATAAGTAATAATGAATAGCAATGATCCATACTTATTTTACTATATGGATTGTTAATGATGCTCTCACAGCTTATAACACTACATGTCAGAAATACCATTCTAGGAGGGTGCCTAGTTGTTCCAAACTTATGATAGTATAAACCTTGTCTCCTAAAAAAGAGAAACAGCGGAACACACATAGTTACACAAACCTTCTTTAAAGCCCAATAATTTCACCAAAGTAAATATTTGTGTGTGCATTGCCATGGCTAATGGTTATGCACACTTTACACCGTGCAGAAGAATGGTGGCTACATAGCTGATGAAGCATTTATCAAGCATTAACATTTGGTAATATGGATGGGGCAGAAACATAGAGTTATAAAGAGGAAATTAGGATTGCTCCCTGGACTGACATTTTGTCTGAAATAGATGAAACCTGCATCTCCAATGACTAGGTACTGTTCTCAATGTATGATGAGAAGCAGGTATTATTCCACAGCCATAACTCCGTATTAAAGGTATAGGCCTATTTCTTGTTATGAACACAAAGATGTATCAAATTATGTGCTTGTATTATAGTATTGTATCTCTTTCCTGTAACCACTTTCACCAAGTACTGTATGTCCTAACAAGTTTTGCACATCAGTGTGCCCCATAACTCCATCTCCACTTCTCTGGAGTTTGAATAAATATGCATTAACAAATGTGATCCCACAAAGGCCCTGATGTGCAACAGTGTAAGAAAAATCAGTTTCCTCATTTGAAATGCTCTTCCTGTAAAGAAGGGAGGTGATGACATCATTTGGATTAGCATACTGAGCTCGGGCATTTTTGAAGTGCATACATCATTTAGTAAGATAAAACAACCTGAAGTTTATATCCTTCTGCTTAACAGACTTATCATTCTCACAAAAGTTTCTCACTGCAAAGCATTCATTAGCAAAACAATTACAAAGACATGCATCTGGAGTATTTTTTCCCGGGCCTCCCCTGAAAATTGTCTCGTTCCAAGTCAGACTTTCCCAGTTAACAAATGTTAAGTAAATAAATAAATAAAAATAATTAAATGACCTTAATAATGGACAGGACCAACAGTACAAGCTGCTCTGACTGACTGCAGATCATTAAGGAAGTGAATAATAATGACACACTGCTTGGCAGGTGCTGAAGCTAGCTTTGGTATAGAATCTTGGTGTGCCCTTTCCATCTGATAATCATGTAAATTGTGACACTTTAGAAACTTAGTTAGGCATGAACATCCCTTTCCGACTGCTTCAAAATACCTACAGTACTTAGATCTTCCACATTTTGTTGAATGAACCCATTGAATGGTTTCATCATGATTATGTTTCTAACATATTCTAAGGCCATATAGCCTTTAAGTTAGTTATACTAGTTAAGGGAGTAACAGGAGTAAACTTGCTTCATAGTTGGTATGAAGGCCCTTGTCCTCCAGGTAACATAGTCTTGTAGTGATGACCCTGTTCTATGATATGGACTTGCAATATTGTGATTAATTTGACTAAAGAAGCTTAGAAATAAATGGAATTTGTGAGAACAATGCACACAAAATAATGCCCAGGAGATGGAGTGTGTTTTTAAGATTAAGCAGGAATTGAGCAGAAACCCTACATAGTTAATGCAGATTTCTTGCTATTCTCACACTATACCTTTAATGTTATCAATTGCTGAGATACTAGTCCAGAAAAGAGCTACAGGTATGGAGTACCTACACTTTAGCACTGCATTTGACATGGCACCACAGAAAAACTTAGTCAATAAATCAGACAGACTCAATGTGGGTTCAGTTTGGTAACACAAGAAAGCAATGGCTAAGCATTAGGACACATAGAGCCCTTGTACATAAAGCCCATTCTAATGAAAGGTAGGATGCAACTCAGTGAGTCCTTTTTAATGCCTTCATATGTGGCACTGCATAATGTCTGGAAGGAAAAATTGCCTTTTTACTAAAAGAGAAGATGATACAACAGAGCTGATATATAAGAAGATGAAGAAAAGATGAAAAGAGTGTGGTCAAGACTGAGACAACCAGTAAATATCTTTAGGATTCCATGGTTGATGGCACTACATGCTGAGTGTTTGGGGATGAAAATCAATTTACGGCATAAAATGCCAAACATTCCTCATGGCAACAGCAGGGCAGCACTACTGGGGATGACGTAATCTGTTCTCCTGCCTAGAATAACAAATGAGGCCTGTAAAAAAGCTGGCTTTGTGGACCCAGGCTTTAAAGAGGGAACCAGGAGCAGCTGATGGTTAACTTTCAGGAGAGTGAAAATATGAAGAAAAAAAGATTTAAAACATCGCAACTTAAACTCAGTGCAAAAAATATCCAAGTGATACACCTGGAAGATGTAAAAATAGAAAGAAGATCAATAGAAATAACAAAAGGATGGAAAGGACTTGAGCATAGTGATGCTAGAATGATACCAGAAAGCAGTAAGTAAGGCTGATGGAATACTGTCATGCACAGAAGGAAATAACAGGACTAAAATATACAAGCTAGTATCTCTACAATGGTTGTGATTAACACCACTTTAGGTGGCATGAGTGTGGTTCTAGTGATCTTATTTCTTTAAAGATATAAATAAGGCAAGGTATTTCAGAGGAAAACAACAAAATTGTATATATTTTGCAAATTAGGTCTTATAAAGAAAGACTACAACAGCTTATCATATGTAGTCTCAAAGAAAAAAGAAAAGTGGGATCTGATAAAAATGTTTCAAATAAAAAAACAAAAGTAATCACAGTGTAAAATATAACCAAAAAAAGTCCAAAACATACAATGTGAAGCAATAAGAAACACTTTCAGTCAGCCAAACTCTTCAGTCCAAGCTGTTTTTATTCTTCCAACGCACAAAAACACAGAGTGAGTGCTTTCATCTGAACTTGGCACTTCATCAGAATCTAACTGTACTCCATAGTACAGCCTTTAAATACTGTTAAAAATAAATGATGCCATTACCCTTCACAATCCTTTAAAGATGCAACTACCTTAATGCTCAAATTAAATGCACTACAAACACCTTTTAACACAAGAACATTTTAACAAACATCATTTATAAAAAAGAACTTTTCAAATTCCAAGACATTCCCCAAATGTAAACTTAAAATTGTTTTTAAAAAATAACCACATTTTATCCATTGACTTGCTTTAAAAAATATAATATACTGTGTAGTTGAACCCTCCCCCCACATATACACACAGACTAAGATACACAGTACATATGAGGTAGCTTTTCTCACTAATATTGGTTTTAAGGATACCATTTCATTAGGACCTGGTGCATGGGTCACAGCTAGTTTTATTTGTCACTTAATTTCCCTTTCCTCTGTATAATTCCTGTAATCTCCCCTTCTAGGATTTGGTCTTACTCACCCCTCAATACCAAATAAAACCTGAACAAAATTTGCACATACTAATGAATGTTTATATAGAGCATTATTTATATTTCTTGTAGCAATCTGGTACTGGTGCTCATATATTCTGTCCCTAAGATGCCTTTCTGTCTTGCCTATGTAAGTAAGCTGGTCAGGTTTTACAAGCTGACAGATATATCACCCCTGATGTTTAACAATTTCCTTTTTCAAAGAAAACCTTAGACTTCAAAATGTTTTGCAGGGTTACCATATTCTTAGCTTGTATAAACTTGCATTGTGCACAAGCACCACATCTTGTTGTACACTATTACCCACTACCTGACTTTTGTTAGTAAGTTCAAATGCCCCTTTTAAATTGAGCCCAGTTTTACATACAAAAGTGGGTTCCTTCCCAACAACTGAAAATATTATAGGATTATTTTTAAGAATGGACCAATTGTTCTCAAAAATCTTTTTCACTTGTTTGACTTCTCCACAAAAAGGAATAACCATAGCCCTATGAAATTGCTTCTCCTCTTGCAAATTTTCTTTTTCCTGTAGTACATCACCAGACAGTGGTTTAAATTATTTACCCCACTGACTTTTAACATATTCTACATTTTTCTCCACTATGTTATCTGGATACCCTCTTTCGTCAAATAGTTGTGCTACTTTTTGTAACTCTCTGTCTACATCTCCCTCATCACAAGTCATACGGGCAACTCTAACTAGTTGACCTTTGACTATATTATTTTTTTGATGGTGGGGTGATTACTAGTATACTCTAAATAGGAATTACTAAGTGTTAGTTTTCTATAAACACTGGACTTAAATCCTTTACTCATGTTTTGTATAAATGTATCCAAATAATTAATGCTTTCTACACTACTTGTGTATGTGAATTTCAAAAACTAGATGAATTATTCATAAATTCCACAAATTGTCTCTTATTTTCTTCCGTTCCTGTCCACAAAATGAATACATCATCCAAAAAATGCACGTACATTTTAATATATCTAAATCGCTCACTAGGGAAAATTATAGTTTCTTCCTATTCTAAAAGCACCATATTAGCATAAATGGGAGCGCATGATGCCCCCATCGCTACACCCTTATTCTGTTTAAAATATTCTCCCTCATAATAAATGTAATTATAATGTAATACAAGTTCCATAAATTCAGAAATCAAATTTTCTTTTATCATCAGAAAAGTCTGTCTGTTTTTTCATACTTTCTAAAAAGAGCTCTATCCCATCACTTTTTGGAATGGATGTATATAAGTCCACTATATTCACTCTAAGAAAGGAAATGTTTTCTTCCCAGAGATTATTTTTAATCCTACCCAGGAAGTCCCAAGAATCTTTCAAAAGGTGGTCTACCTTGTTGTAAACATGTAAGCACTTGTCTATTACCACCCCGAAAGGATAGGTTTTAGAACCTTGTCCTGCCACTATGGGCCTAAACTTAAGATGTTCCAAACCTTTATGAATCCCAAAAATAGTGGTTGTCACTGGATGTCTAACTTTCAAAAAATTATAAATCTCTGGTGAAATTCTTTCATCTATCAAATATTCTTTCAAATAATAGTCAATGCTGCAGTGTGCTATATTTATTTAATTAAAGGAGGCATTAGAATATGTTTCTGTGTCATAAAGCATTTCAAATATTTTCTGAGAATATTGCAATGCCCCATATAACACTGTCCCCCTCCCTTATCTGGCCGCATGACTCATAGAATGATCATTTCTCATCTGTTCTAATAATTCTTGTTCTTTTTTGGTCAAATTATATAACATACTCTGTCTTTCTTCTTTACTTTTCAGTGCATATATCTCATCTGTAATAGCTTTTTCTAGTACACTTAAAGTAGGTTCTAACGGTGGGTTAAAGGTACTTCTCATCTTAACTTCCTTTTCCTTTCTTCCATTTGTATTTTGATTCTGAAAAATATATGCTAAATTGAGTTTCTTCATAAATATTTTTAACTCTAAAATAACATTAGTATAATTAAACTTTCTTGCTGGAACATATTTTAAACCTTTCATAAAAAGGAAAAAAGTGCTCTTTAGTAAGCACAGTGTCAGTATAATTATAAATATGGTATCCTTTATAAGTGTTTACTATCCCTTCTTGGTGTATCTCATCTAAAACATCAGGGTGGTTCATCTTTACCAGTGTTCTCTGTTCCTGGTTCTCCACTGCTGTTGAGGCCTCTCTCCCTCTATCTTTTCTTCTATTTCCTCTTCCCCCCACTGATTCCTTAAAACATTGTTGCTATATGTAGTTTGTTTAAACTGTTGTCTGTTGTTAACTGTATAGGGGGACTGATTCCATTTTTTACTATTATGTCCTCTTAGACTGGGCCACTATATTGTTTTTCTTCTTGTATGTCTACTAATGGGTAAGCTTTCTTGCCATTATATTCTGCTAAGTCTCTTTCTATCTTTTTACACTTTCTTTCAAAAAGCTTATCACATTTATTTTCAGTGCCTTCCATTTGTTTAACATAGAACTCGTCATATTGTGGAAATAACAAGTCTTATTGAATATCTTTTAACTAGCTTAATGGAAATCATGGGGTCCAAGAGAATAACACATTATATATCGAAGATGAAATATTGATAACCCAGGAGAATTATAAGGAATAATTACTTTGCAAAACAGTGGCAGATGTTTGGCATAACCTGCCAGAAGAGATAACTGGGTGTTATGTACGAAAGGGGTTCAACAATGCATGAGAAAAATGAAAGGTGGCTCTTATAACAGCTGGGAAGAATTGCTTGCTGATAGTTGAATTAAAGCTTCACTGATCTGGTACTTAGGGAAACAGGCAGTGTAGATAATTTAAGCAGTTACTCTCTGTTAACAAGGCCTATGTGTCTATGCTTTTATGTGACAGTTACTGTGGTTCACCAGGACCACTGAGGCCAAAGCTGCAACATTGTGCTCATCTAATTTCCTGCCTAAGTGTAATGTTTAATTTGTTAACACTTATGCCACACAGTATGCAGAGCCCCACTCACCGCTTACTGCTACATCTGCAACAAGAAGATAGTAATCCATGTACAGCAGACAAAGACTGCAGTGAGCTTATCACCAGTCATTGCACAAAGAAACTGGATCCAGCTCTGTCACGTGAGAGAACACAAGAGTGAAGCAGTTAGCTAACGGCGACATAACTACTGTAGTGTTCACAGATGGCAAAACAGCATAATGTGGGGAGCTAATGAGAGAGAGAGACAGAGAGTAGCAATACGTGACTCCTGGAGGACATACACATAAAGTTCCTGTTGCAGTATTCTTCCCATCATCCTTTCCTTCCTCTCCTTCCTCCCTGCTTTCTTTTTTCCTTCCTTTATTAAAACGCGTATGTAGTATTTGCCTTAATTTTGAGGACTAGACTAGACCCAAAGGTCTTTTTCAGCTATACTCTGTTGCAGTAAAATCAAAGATAAATATAAACAGTATACCAATAAAACATAATTCAAAACTGAGTTTCCTGTGGTCTGTTACCAAAGCAGTGAACTTAGCAGACAACACATCATAGAATTCAGTTATGCAGAAGTGCAAAGTTGACCAGTTTTATTTACTACACTTACTGGGCATCTTATTATGATGTAGGGTGAACAAACTAACTTTAAATTGATACTGGGAGGAGCCATTCTGATGTGTGGTGTCATAGACATCCACATTTTTTAGGCCTAGAAGGAAAAATGTTTTGTGAAGCAACTATGTTAATCTAGGGGCCTGATAAAGGTAACTGTATCTGGAGCTGACTTCTTAAGAGAGCAAATGTAGTATTATTAGGGACTTGAGGGTAAGGTGATAAGTCTTCTGCAGTTTGTTGTCAATCATTGAAGAAGATAATAACACTGCAGTCCAGGTAATACAAAGAATAGTGGATACAACCATCTTCTAGCAACAATGACCAGTCCTATTTAGTTTTACCAGTAGACTGTGGCAATCTGACAAGGATCCAGCAAAACTAAATGGTAAAACATACTCAGGGGAGGAAATTATATCTCCATTGACTAGTTTACTCCAAGTTCCAAATATTAGAAAGTGAGAGATTTTATAGCAGATTCCCAAAAGTGATTTAACCATTGCAATTGTTTTATTTTTGTGTAATTTACATAACTCACAGGGATGTAAGTAGAAATCAGAATAGTTAAATTTGTCACTGGAGATAATATTATCTCCCTGAGTGGATGTTCTAGCCTAATGACTCTTAACATGTGACAGGTCTTTGGTTATCCCAAGCAGCACTGCCTGTCTCTCTTTGAAGGTTATGGTAATCCCAAGAAGATAAACTGCATGAAAGAGTTAAACCACAGACAAGATGTTAAACCACAAGTAGATCTTATTCATGTGTTCAGAAAAGGACTTGCCGATAACAGCGGGATCATTTTTGGTTACTGGAAACAGAGATCATCATGCCACCTGTGAAAACAATAATGTATAGTCCCAAAAAAGAAACTTTAGTAAATAAGTTGATAAATGTGATGAACAGGATCTATCCAAGTACTGATCACTGAGGTACAGTCTCAGACGAAGGAAATTAATATTTTATTTTTGACTAAAAGAAGCATTCGACAGTTAATTTATGAGTTACCAGACTGAAGTATGTCAGCCCATAATGCTTAAGTTTTAGGAGTATTTTTTTTTGTAATCAACACGGTTTTAAGGCTCTATCTAACTCTAAAAGACTGACACCTCTTAATTTGCCTTTATTCATATTAAGAATTAATATATCTGTCCTATCAAGGGTGGTAGTTAAAACTATGCAGTCTTTTTTTAATTCAGGTTGTTTTTTACTTGGCAGCTCTTGCTTGGGTATGGAACATTTATTATAGTATTCCAGAGATTAGGACAGGTTATTTATATGTGTTGCAATTCAAGGAGATCAGAGCAACAGCACAACTTGAAATACACCAATGAGCTGTGCTGTTATCATTTACAAATTCAAAGTCATGCACATTCCCACAAATGAAATATCTCATTAACCATGAATTTGCATAACTATGAACTTTATTGCTCAGTTAAGTCCCTTACCAACCTGCTAGCAGACTACACACACACACACACACACACACACACACACACACACACACACACACACACACACACACACACACACACAGTGACATGTGCATGTAAGCTTGTCCCCCATGCACACACATGGAAATACACTTAAACACACATACACACACTGAGCACAAGCTACAACTGTGAGCTCCACATTCATACAAGACCCAGATCATGTCAAGCAATGGATATCTACCACAGGTAGGCAGACATACAGACAGACATGCGGACAGACACATAAACACACACACTCACAGACACACACACACACGCACACACACGCACACACACACACACACACACACACACACACACACACACACACACACACACACACACACACACACACACACAATTAGCATTCATTCCCAGATAATCCAAAGCTCACTGACACACTCTCCCTGTGCCTACACACTTACCCAAATAGACACACACTCTCATACACACACATTTTCCACTACTTATGTGGACTGACGATCTAAAAAGAGCAAAACTGTTCTACTTCAATTTGATCAAAGGGAAGAACTGCACCACTGTTTCACCAACTCAAGCAAGGGAGAAATCTCACTAAGGAAAGGAATCACTGCCCCGCACAATTAAAAACTGCATCAGCAGTGATTTGTAACACATATCAGGGTAAAACAGTGCAGCTTATCCAAATGCACAAACCATTAGAACACCTTGACTGTTATAACACACATCACTACTGAGCATTGCATTCAACATAATTAACTTTTGCACAGATAACTATTCGATACTCTCTGTAGTCAAGGCATCCTACACAATAAAAAGTAGATGTCCATTTAACTGCTCAACACTTTTAATTAAACCAGTTGAGATATATTCATATCTCTTTTAGGTTACTGATGTAACTATAGAATGCCTTGTGGTTGTCCTTTGTTAAAAAGCTAATTTGGACTCATAGTTTGCTTTGGTGGACTTCACAAGAAGTCTTATTTGCTTGTTTAAGCTGAGGAGGAAGAGTTTCCAGTTTAGGAGGGCTCACTCCCTCTTACTGTTAGAAAGCAATTTCTTCCTCTTATTGTAAAGACTGTTAATGGCAGTTGTCAACTAGGCAGGTTTGCTCTTCCTTGAGGAGCTTGTTTTGGTCCTATCAGGTATAGCTGAGTCAATGCAGATATACAGCTGTTTGTATAAAGCACTGATGTAGAGCTTGGCATAGTTGCCAGTTCCATCTGAGGGAGAAGGTGCAATGAAGCTATTTATATCATCCCGTAAGAGGTTATAATCTGCTTTGGAGAAGTTTTTTAGTCTTGTTGCTTCTATGGGGGTCAGGTGTAATACTTACTTCAAATGAGACCAATTTGTGGTCAGATCTCACCAATGAGGACCTCACAGTGGGGGTGCTACAGTGGTCCACCATATTAGCAAGCACCAGATCCAAGATGTTGGCACCCCTTGTGGAGGTGTCAATCAGCTGGTCCAGGGCACTGGAGTTAACAAAGTTGAGGAACTTTTGGGCAAGTGAGTTTGGGCACAAGTAATTTACCCCCTCAATGGATTGTTAGTTAAAGTTGCCCAAAACCATGGTATTCAGGTGTATCTTGATAGACTCAAGTAGATCCAAATAGGCAGAGCAGATGTCCTGATTCATGGAGGGGGTCCTGTAGCTGGCAATGACTTGACTAGGTGTCCTACCAACAGTTAATTTCACCTTAAGTGTCTCCAGGGAATCATACTGTTTAACCAATCTGGAGGTGTATTTATCATTAATGAATATTGATACACCGCCTCCTTTAGTTTTCACATCTTCAGTCTGAGGTTTGAATAGAACGGAAGGAGGTGTAACACAGTATGGCTGGGGTGCTGTCTACAGCCTTGAACCAGGTCTCCATGATTGCACAAATGTCTGCATCTTCCAAGGTGAAAACAGCTTCCAGTCAGTGCAGTTTTGTATTAAGACTCCTAACATTTAGCAGCATAACCTTGAGGTTGTTTTTTGATGGAGTTTTTAAGATGGAATTTTGTCCTTGAGACACTGCCTAGAAAAGGCACTATGGGGGTGGCAAGAGCCTTAGCCAGTAGCCGAAATCCCAGGGATGACAGATGAAGACCATCTCTGGCAAAGCATCGAGGTCTGTTGATCATGTCATCCCAGGCTGACAAATAGTGGATCCCCTTAGAATGACACTAGATGCTAAGCCAATTATTGAAGTCAATCATTTTCTGTTTGTATTGAGGCATCGTCCTAGGTGGAGGTAAAATGCTACTTAAGGCTAGGAACATACCTGCCTGAGACACATAGTCAGAGAGCTCAGTCATGTATTTCTTCATATAGTCCAGAGAGGTACGTCTCAAATCATTCATACCAACATGGATTATGACGGAGTCATAACAGTACCTGTTGTTGACAGACTTGAGTGCATGTGTGATATGGTGTATCCTGGCACCTGACAGACAGCTGCCCATGATCTTTTCCTTTTCCAGCCTGGTGAGAGGGACATCAGTGTGTCTCAAGATGGAACCACCTATGATTAATATGTTTGATTTTGTGTTTTGCCTCAAGGGTTTGACCAGTGAGGCACTGGTGTGTAAGCTATTATGTGTAATATGTTCTGCAGAGGAAGTATTATGTGTAGTGTGCTTGTGTTTGGGATGTCTCTGGTGTTTAGGCATGTTTCTGGTGAGGACCTCCGCATATGTAGGTATGTGTGATGTGGGTTTAGGTGGAGTAGGAGGTGAGGTGTGCATACTGGCAATCTGCTCATTGTCATACGTACTGACTGGTGAGTGAGAGAGCATGGATTCAGGGTTCTTAATATAGTTGCATCTCTCACATGTTGTGTTTGTGTGGACTAGGAGTAAAGGGTTGTCAGTGAACATGAAGCAGTTGTTACACTGACTAAGGATGCCCATGTCGACCAAGATGGCTGGAGAAACTTTGGGAAATTGTTCTTCCATAGTTATAAGTAAATTTATATGATCAGGAAAAGAGGTCACACTTCGGAGTGGCTAGTGGGTGAGAGTTGTGTTTGTACCTCTGAGGCTAGGCTTAGTGTTCCAACTGACAGTAGAGCAGGGCCATTAGAAACCTCTGGAAGACCACAAGCAAAGTGCTAAGGAAAATTTAACAAACAAAGTGTTTGTGTCTATAACCACGAACAGTAACCACCATTACACGGCAGTACATGATGGAGTGCTACATGCAAACAAGTGCAAAAATGGGGCTTAAATAAAACAAGAAAATACCCTTTTTAGCTCAAACAAGCCAATAAGAATGCTGTCTCTGAGCTCT
Organism: Protopterus annectens; assembly: GCF_019279795.1. Taxonomy (NCBI): domain Eukaryota; kingdom Metazoa; phylum Chordata; order Ceratodontiformes; family Protopteridae; genus Protopterus; species Protopterus annectens. Next base: position 1,771,536,794 of record NC_056737.1, read on the forward strand.
ACTCCAATCACCCTCAATTAGATGGGACCCAGACAGCACGCTCCTCACACAATGGTGCAGAAGGGCCTTCACCAACAAAGGTGTCTTGAAGTTGATGCCTAGAAGTTACAAAACAGACCCAGAAATAACAAACTTGGAATTGAACAGTGCTACAGCTGAACTAGTACAGTTTACCATAAAACGTGACAAAAAACATTATGACAATTAAAACAGATATTAGAATGCAAATACAAATTAAAAGTGCAATATTACAGCAAAACAGGCACTTATAGTTAGTTGGAAGCAACTGATGCCTTAGATATTTCAGTATCTCAGTAAAGAGCTGTTTTTGTACTCAAGTGATACCAAGCAGTCTAGATTCAGTGAGTCTGAATATAACCTATGCTATAAAATGCAGAAGTACTAGAAATTCAAAGTGCATAAAATCACAGTCACAACAACAGAAAGCAGTTTAAATACTGCAGCAATTCAGCAGCAGTTCCTAGCATAGAAAGGCGTAGGGCACACTCTTAAGCCAGAACTAAGACACTTCATAATAACAAATACAATATGCCTTCAGCCAGCAATGTCCAGCTAGAAGGGTGCAAGCTATCCTCTCCTGCCACAAGAGTTTAAACCACAAACCCTCTTAATGTAAAATAACTGGTTTGGACCCCAAGTGCTTACACCAGAATAAATACACTTAGAATAACAGGCACAATAAGCCTTCATCAGCAGTTCCCAGCTTAGAAGGGTGTAAGCTATACTCAAATGCCACAAGACCCAAGACCACAACCCTCCTATTGTAAAGTAAATTGTTTGGAGACCAAGTGCTTAAACCAGAACTAAGACACTTACAGAATAACAGACACAATGAGCCTTCAACCAGCAATTCCCAGCTTAGAAGGGTATAGGCTATATTCGCCTGCCACAAAAGTCTAGACCACAAATCTTCCTAATATAAAATAACTGGTTTGGAACCCAAGTGCTTAAGCCGGAACAAACACACTTAGAAAAACAGGCACAATAGGCCATCACCCAGCAATTCCCAGCTTAGAATGGCAGAGGCTACCCCCTCCTCCCACAAGAGTGTAGACCTCAAACCCTCTTACTGTAAAATAACTAGCCTGAAGCTCCTTTAACCAAAACTAAGACACTTAGAGTAACAATTACAATTTAATCAGGCTAACAACCAGTAATAAATGCAGCAGAATAAATGCATTTGAACACTATAAGAAAAAGTAATAAAAGCAAGATAAAGTAATAAATTAAGAAGAGACAAAAACAGTAAAATCAGCTGAATAAAGTGTTTTTTTTGTTAAGTAGGACAGGAGGAAACAGAAGATAATTCAAGGTTAAGAAACTAAGGGGGTGGGCCTTCTCAAATGATCTCACTATACACAACAGAATGACCTAATGCGATGGGAATGAAAGGAGTGTTTAATATCAAATTTATAGTAGAGGCTGGCAAATCAAAAGCCACCAAGTTTTAAGAACACAACAACAATTGGGCAGGTGGGTAGGACAGAAAAAAAATGGAAACTGAATCAAAACAGAAGTAAAGGCAAGTAAAGAAACCTTGGAATTTAACTGTGACATATGCTCACAAAATACAGCAGCACTTCCTTATTATAGCAGCCTTGGTGATATAGTTATAGAAAGGGTATAATAAGGAGTTACCCAATGTATTACTACATTTGAAATTTTAGCGTCATTACATATTAAAGCAGTGCTGTCTTTCACACTTTGGTTGAAATAGGACTTTTTCAATGCAAACCACAACAAAGCAAGGCTAATCACTGGCACCCTTCTTCTTGTTTGCAAATAACAGCATCCTGTATCCTGACAACAAGGTGAAAGTATGTTTGCAGCTGATGCTGGTAGATTTTGTAATGTTCTATTTGTTTTTATGAGCAAATTAGTTCACTACTGGCCTGGCTTTATAAAACAGGCTTAAAAACAAATCTAGGCAGTGAACGGCTCATCTTCAGTCATACGTTTGATTGTCATGGTAGGAATATACGAGCCCACATTTACTGATGCATTTCATTTGATTTCCGGCAGTAAAATTCACCCTCATTTATGTTATGTTTTTTTTTTTTTTTTAACATTTGGTCTGGTTTTCTTCTAATGGGTTAAACATAGAACATAAATATTTTCAGTGCTGTGCATTATATCCAATGCAGAGAGAAATCATTTTAAAAATGGTGCACGTTATCCCTGAACTACATTGCCCAAGGCCACTATCGCTGGGCTGCAATAATAAGGAAGTACCAATCCAGCTATTGCAGAATACTGTTAAAAACTACAACCTAAGAGCAGCACATGATTGTTAATTATTGCTGAAACAGTTAGAGCAAAAACATATATACTTATACCAGCTTTGTATACTTATATCAGTTTTGGATTTCCAAATGGCTTTAGAAGTAGTAATTCTTGTAGCCAGCCACAGGTGAAGGTACAAAAAGGCAGAAATTTACAGAATTAATTCCTTTATACCACCAGGATGAAAGACTTTTCTTAAGTTAAACACTCAGGGCAATCAGATAGAAACACAAAGAGCTATTAACCAAGATTTCACACCTAAATAAAAATAGAGACTGAATCAGAACAGAAGTAAAGACAAGTAAAGAAACCTTGCAACTTAACCCTGAGATATGTTCACAAAATACAGCTATTACAGAAAACTCAGGAATGGCACAGGATTGGTAAATATCACTGAAACAGTTAGAGCAAAAAAAAAAGATATATATATATATATATATATATATATATATATATATATATATATATATATACTTATATCAGCTTTGGATTTTCTAAAGAGCAGGTCATACATGCCCTCTCTAAGGCCAAAAATACAGCATCTATGCAACCTGATAACATCCCAGGGTGTATCCTACATGGGCTCCAACATGAATAAGCAACACCATTGGGTACTCTTTTTAGTCATAGTCTAAGCACCAGCTTCTTACCAGCTGAATGGAAAACATCCACCATTATTCCATTGCACAAAGGTGGTGCTTCCATTGACCCCAGGAACTATAAACTTATTAACCTGACAATGACAAACTTTATCTGCAAGGCCATAGAGTGAATTATCATGGACCTTATTCACAAAGATATAGGTAATCTCCAAATACTTGACCCTACTCAGTTTGGATTTGTCAAAGGAAGACCATGCCTATTAAATCTGGTGGACTTCTTCGAGACAGCCTCCAAGGCCCTGAATGAAGGGGAATCTGTACATACAGCCTACATGGACTTAGTCAAGGTGTTTGACACTATCCCCCATTCAGGCATCATTGACAAACTCACCCAACTAGGCATAAACCCTTATATCATTAGATGGGTCATTAACTGCCTCACTGATAGAACTCATATAGTCAAAATATGAGACTCCACCTCCAACAGCAGACCTGTAACCAGTGGTATTTGAGAGCGATCAGTCCTGGGACCTCTACTGTTTGGAATCTATTTCTCTAAAATCCAAGCAAAAACTAAAGGACTGTGGCTGACAAAGTTTGCTGATGACTGCAAAATGTGAGCGATCATAGAATCTCAAAATGATGTCAATATCCTACAAGGGGGTCTTACAAACAAACAATTGGTGCTAAAGTCATGGCCTTAAACTCAATGGGAAAAAAAATTATTATCACTCCTTTAAGTAAAAGTAATGTTCCTGCTAACTGCCACATCAACAAAAACACCTTAAGTACACATTCAGTGGTGAGAGACCTGGGTATATAGGTTGATAGCAGCCTTCCCTTTGACCACCATGTCTCCACAGTGGTAAGAAGGGAATTCTATATTGCTTATCTCATAAGTAAAGGCATTGCCTCCAGAAAAAAAAAGGTATAACCTCCCTGCACTCTTCCCTCATCAGGCCAATAATTGAGTACAGTGCCTCTTTTGGTATGTACCTTTCAAACCACCTGTAGCAATTCAAGAAACCACAAAGGTTCCCCACAATCAAAATTCAAGGTCTTCAGCATCTTTCCTATGGGGATCGTCTGAAATCACGCTCACTTTATTCTGTTTCATGCAGACTACTCAGAGGTGATCTCTGCCTTACATACAAGGCAATCTCTGACCCTGCTTTATTGGAAATGCTGCATATCCGTAAGTCAAATGGTACACTAGTTACTCATTCTAAAGACCGTAACCTGGTATGTGACATTAATAAAACTTGCTGGTGGGACAGATTTGTCTCCCAGAGGTTACCACATCTTTGGAAGAGACTGCCACTTCATGTCAAACAGAGCACCTCTTTGGCCCTCCTCAAATGCAGTCTGGACAATTGGATGGGTGGCTGTAAGTTCACTGTGGGGGTTCCTCCTCTGTCCCTCTTGACAGGGGCAATAGGTGCTAATCGTAGAAATACAGGTAAGAACTTGACTAGGCTTGTAAGGGCTCTAGGGCCATTAGCCTAGTTTCCTATGATCCTATGATATTTGTGTGTGTGTGTTTGTGTATGTGTGTATGTAAATGCCCCCTCTTCTGCTCTAGCTGTGATGTAAAGGCATAAAGTAATTCCAGAAGCAGCTCTGACCACACTTTTCAACCTCTTAGACCAAGAAATCTGGACAATCTCAAAAATAATGGGAGGAGTCAGGAACAGATTTTAAATATTGTTCAGAAAGCTGCCAGAATAGCAGGTTTTACATTAGTATGCATTTTCAAAAGGACATGAAGTCTAAAACTTAAATAGCTGTCATTATTTGGTAAATCCAGTCCACATGTGATTTGCCAGAAAGCCACACATTTTATTAGGAATCGACCAAAAATATGACAAAAAAATCTGGACAGTCTGCAAAAATATGGGCAGTTGAAAGGTATGCTTTGTCTCAAATTATAAATGTGCTTAAATCTCATTCCCTTGTTGCTCATGGTCTATGACTCATTTACACACACACACACACACACACACACACACACACACACATACACACACACACACACACACACACACACACACACACACACACACACACACACACACTGAATACCAGTTGTTTTTGCAATGCATTCAAGCTGCCTTTTCTTCTGCAAGAGCTCTACACATTGTAGACCACGTTTTCTGAATCTTGCCTCAGAATTTAACTTCCTCTACTGCAGTTGTGCAGTTACTTTACCTTCCTGGAATGGATTATTATGAGCTACTTAAATAAGTGTTTGAACAGAAACTGTTGCAAAACCTATTTTAATTTGTTAATACTTAAATATGTTTTTAGCGTTTTCTCAGAAATAGAAGTGATTATAACAAAACTAAAATATGATATGAATGTCCTAGATAAATAGTGCTTTGAAAGTATTCAACTACATTTAATCTTGATAAAAGCAGAAACAGGAAGTTACAAGGGAGCCACTATGAAATTAAAAAGTAACTGTGAAAAAGTACCTGAATTACAAAAGTTGCTCTTGAAGTTACCTTTACTGCACAGAAATTAAATATTGTTTCAACAAATTCCAATCATCCTGCATTCTGCAGTGACACAGAGAACATCCACAAAACCCCTCGATTTTGGAGGTTAGAATTATTTCAGGAGTTTTAGGGTTGTGTTTTGAAAGTATCATAATAATCACAGTGACACATTAAAACATTAACAAATGACAACAGCATTTCTTGAAGTAAAATGTTATGGTTTATATGATTAAAGTTTAACATACCTCATTTTAAGCTTTTTGGTTGTTTAAATGAGTTTTATTTCTGGCAGACTTATTGGTTGCAGCTTTACTCAATAGTGGCATATACCTAAAGTGTTGCTAATTATTTTTATTATGTTTTATAAGACAGACAGACAGCAGATGCTGGTAATTTCTTGTAAAACTTGAATCCTATCCTTAGAATGTACTATGCTGCATTCTTCCAGTGCTGGCTGCATTAATATTTGGAATTGAATACTGATTTATATTTAATCTACCTTCCATTAGAACTGTAGCATTAGGTGCGTATTCTGGGTTCATACTTGGCAATGAGCTTTATGTTTTTGTTTGTTTCTCTGCCTGCCTGCTTTTCTGTCTGTCTAAATATTTTGTTATAAGTTTGATAACATAGTTAGTGGACTGATCCTAACTGAACTCATTTCAGCTATGATGGGGAAGACTATACATATATATATATATATATATATATATATATATATATACACACAAAAATGAAATCAGTAAGTATAAAAAGTAAACAGTATTTTACAGATTTCTAGAGTATGGGCATTAATATAGGTGTGTGTTCCATTCATTTTTTTTTAGTATATGCATATTGACAAGTATAACTCTATTGAAAGGTATGACCATTTAAGAGTGATTGTAAACTAGCTCTCTGAACATAATTTCTAGTTTGTATCAGAAATTGAATATATTGCACAATTATATAGATTATACATGGAGTGAGGTTGTTATTCATCTCTGTGAGATCTAAATTAAGAATATTGAAGGTGTACCAGCTAAGAATCCATAGTTTTATATGTTAGGTTATTGAGTGTTGCTTAAAAGAGAATACAAAAGGTGATCAAGGACTTTTTTTAATACCCAGGTCATCTGAAAAATGCCATTTTTAGTGAAACTGGCTTTTCCATTTTCTCACTTTGGAGTTAGTCTTACTAACTAGGGGGTATAGTGTGCTTATTTCCCACATGAAGGGTGCTGGGGTGGGGGGTGCTCCCCTGCAAAAAATATTTTTTAGTATGCTGAAAGTGGCTATCAACAGATTTGTTGTGATGAAATTGCCTTCATAGTAAATATTGTCGAGCTGACATGAGCCCACTTAAAGCAGCAGCATGTGACTTTTTATTGTGGTTGTCCTAGTAATTTTATCTTTAATTTTTTATCTGAGTGGCAGTTTGTAATATTGTTCAGTAAGACATTCCATTGTTTGGTTCCTAGAAAGAAGAATGCGTGGTCAGTTAAGATTTAATTATTTTTAGGCCTTTGGAGTAACATTGTATTATTTGTATACATGTGAAGTTGATACTCAATACTTTTTATCAATCTGGTGCCAAGCATAGACAAAGTGTTATTACAGAAGGGTTTGTATAGGAGTAAAAGTAGGAAGAAATCTGCATGTTGTTATGTTTGAGAGTGATGCAGTGATATTCTCTCTTTGGGAGCAGTAGAAAAAAGTGTCAGATCCTGTAGGATATAGTTTACAAATCACTGAAGTTTCCTTGGAAGTATAAGGGAGTATTTCATATTCTAATCATGGCTGCAAAGTATTTTTATATATTGAAGCATTCCCTTTAGGGATAATGAATTGGGAGATTTTGCAACAGCCATGTAGAGTGCATTTATATTTGCTTTTAAGATACCAATGTGAGTTGACATAGTTAACGTGGGATCAAGAGTTAGGCCTAGATATGTGATTGGTGCATGTGCTCATTAGCCTGACTGTATGGCAAAAAGGGATGGAGCTCTTAGATCCAGGTAAATAGACTTTGATTTGCAGTCTGAGCAATAAAGAAGCGAGGCAAAGAGGGGGAGGAGTGAAAGGATGTGGTCTACTCAACTGTCCCACAGGGTGTAGAGGGTTGTACACACTCAGCGGCACATGAGCTGGTGTTATTGTTTCTGATGGAGAATGGGGAAAACCACTGCTTTGGCTTCCCGGGGGTGGGGGGGGTCAGGGCTGGTTGGTGATATACTCTTTGAGGAAGTGAAGGTGATATCCTTTGTAGTTGACTCATTGCATGACTTCCCTGCTGGGTAGTTAAGGCCAGTAAACAAAATGTCAAACCACCAATGATGGCTGCCTGAATGATGGACTGTTATCCTGGTAATGGGAAATGAATGGACTGACTGGGCAGGAGGGGACAGATAATCTGGAGGCAATGGGGGGCAAAATGGCACAAATAAGGCTATGTGTTCAATGTTTTTTTATTGCAGTAAGAGGTAATGCAGGGTTAAGTAAGTTTTTAAATTTTACTGTTATGCTTAAAAATTTACTACATATATTTAGCACTCAGCATAAGCTGCTTATTACACAGCCAGAGAGAATGCTTAATTTAGAGTTATTTGAATGTTACAATAAATGTTTTTGTTGTGAGAGGCAAATTCAAATATTATGTTGCCAACATAAAGATCAATGGAAAGGTGGTTAATGGAAAGGCTGAAAAGAATGGTGCCTAAAAATTAACTTTGCAGGACACCTGCTGATGTATTTTGAGGGGAAAACAAAGCACTACTAGAGCAAGCAGTAACGTTTCTGTCAGAAATGGCTTCCAGGCCAGTTTACTGTAGGGGAACTGCAGTTGGATGCAGTTAAAACGTTTAGTGGAAGATTGTGTTTTACACTATCAAACATTGTGGTGAAGACAGTCACCAGTACATTTGTCAAATGACCTTTGTTAGTGTTTGCAAGTATAGTACTAGTAAATGTGAAGAGAGCAGTTTGGGTGCTCTGGCCTTTTAGGATAGAATGCTGTATTGGCAAATGTATTCATTGATTTGATATACTGCTTTCTCAAGAGGCTTATTTAAATGTGAAATAAGTGGGATCAGTCCAAATCTTGTAGTGTTTGCTGGTTTGCGGCATTTGCGAGTGAGAATATTGCTTGCCTTTTGCCACTGTCCAGGAAAAGTGCGCTGTGTGAGGGAGAGGTCAAAGAGATGCTGTAGGGTTTACATAGTCGTTTGAATCTCAAGAGACATAGGCACACATTCTCAGAAAAAAGTCAACTTTTAATGAATCTAAATATTAAATTCTGTTATACAGAAACTTAATTTGGCTTTTATTAAAGCTAAATACAATTTTGATTTAATACGTAAAAATTCGGACAACAACAAAAAACTTTATTTTAGGTATGTCATCTCTCAGTGTGATGCATCATGCCCAGTCAGTCCCCTTGTTTATGAAAATGTGCACTTGTTTCACTGAAAGCTGTGACAGAAACATTCAGTAAATATTTTGCTAGTATCATCAGAAATTTTAAGAGTCTTAGCTCATCTTATCCAATAGATACCACTCAACCAACGGGTCTATATTATGTCTTTGAAGGGTCTGTTAAGCGAATGCTCTTTGACTGACACGTAAATGTCAAACTTCAAAAACTTCAAACAGCCAAGTACACAATTTTCCCAGGGAAAAAATTGCTTGGCCAATAAAAAAACAAACAAACCATCAAACCCTAAGAAGTGGGGGGGGGGGGGCTTTGCCTCCACACACCCCCTAAGTAAATATACCAACTCCAAGATCATACTACAGTGGAAGAAAGGGCAAATTCCTGATAACAGCCAAGCAATTTTTCCCCTGGGAAAAAATTCGCTTACTTGGCCATTCAAACTTTTCGTAGTTTGACATTTACATGTCAATCAAAGGGCATTCGCTTAACAGACCCTTCAACAAAGTAAATGGGACCCCAACCAACTTGGCCTGCTATTATTAAAGAAGACATTAAGTGAACACTATAAACATCAAGCATTCCTGTGGTCTATTCCTGATGGAATCCCTGATTTCTTTATAAAAACACAGTAGAACAGTCATATTGAACCTTTGCATAGTCTTTTTCTTTCCTTTGGACCACCATCACTGTGAACATCAAACCTCCTACATGCAACTCATTTCTCTTGTTCATTCTTCCAGGTCAAAGGCATAGGCTTCCACAGCTAGTTCTTCTCTCATACCTGGAGGCAAATATTGAACAGTTGTGAGTAATGCTATGAGACTGCGATCCCCACTCCACTGGTGAGTATGTGTGTATGTATACTGCCTATACAAACACACACGCACACACACATACAGACATATATATCTGTATCACCAAGTTCGCTGAGCATTGCAAACTGGGAGCAATCGCTGAGTCCACCAACAATGTTGGCATATTACAAGAAGGGTTAAAACAAACAAATCATAGTATAGCATAACATGCAGGTCAAGGGATGTCATAGCTCCACTGTACTTGACTCTCATCCGACCACTGATAAGAATATAATGCACCCTTTCTCATGTACCTCACTAGATAACTACAGCAGCTGGAGAGACCTCAGAGGTTTCTCACTAAGAAAATACAGGGACCCCACACCATGATCTACATGGACAGCCTGAAAGCCCTGTCACTTTACTCTGTATCTTATAGGCTGATGATAGATGACTTGTGCCTGGCATACAGGGCAATCTCCAACCCTGCCCTAATGGAAATGCTACACATCCACAAGTCAAATGGCTCAAGAGTCACTCCCTCTAGGGATCTCAACCTAGTTTATGACATTAACAAATCATGCTGGAGAGACAGATATGACTCCCAGAGACTGCTGCTTCTTTGGAATAGATTCCCTATTCATGTAAAACACAGCTCCTCACTGACCCTATTCAAATACAACCTAGATAATTGGATGGGAGACTGCAAATTCATCCCTGGGGTGGCACCCATGTCCCTTATGTACAGGGGTAGCCAGTGTTGATCACAGACCTGCTCTGTTCATAAATTAGTTTTGCGAACTACCCAAACAAGAACAAATAGGGATACTTGGGATTAACATGGTTAGGCTTGTAAAGGCTCTAGAGTCACTAGCCTAGTAACCTCCTATGAACCTATGAGCCTATATAGATATAGATATATATATATGTATACACACACACACACACACACATACATTTATCTGTTGTTGTGTCTTTCGGCTTTTCCCAGTTAGGGGTCGCCACAGCAGAACTCCAGTCCGCTAATGATTGGCAGTTGATTTTTACGTGCCGAGTTGCCAGCCCTGATGCACAACCTTCAACGAAGGTACGTCTATTCATGTATGTCTCCACAAAGAAGACGGTCTAGCTGAGAATCGAACCGCACAGCGTCTTACTGTGAGACGACAATGCTGTATGTATATAAATAAATATCTATATATCTGTCTATATATATTATATTATATATATATATATATATATATATATATATATATATATATATATATATATATATATCAAACTAGCCGAGTAATAAAGAATGATCTGAGCACATGCTCTGCCCTGGCTTCATAGAACAGCCATATCTACTCTGTTCTATCCTTTCCCTGCCTAGCCCAATATTACTTCTGAGCTCCTGCCTCTCACAGAGCTCAATGAAGGACCATCCCAAAGCTCACAAGCCTATAATAGAACAGGGATCACCTGAGCTATAGTCAGGGCTTTATTCTTCTTTACTACTGGAGCAGGCTTAGTATATTCTTTTTAATGCACTACCGTACTAGGGATGCTTTCCTAAGGAATGTCAATATGCCTGTGCTGTCCCTATTCATAAAGGTAGGAATATAGACAATATTAAAAATGATAGGCCGATTCTAGGTACATACTTTGACCATTGTTTAGTATTACAAAAACTTCTAACAACTGTTTTATACTTACTGATATTATCAAGCATGGCTTTCTAGCAAGATCATCTATTTCTTGTTTCACTTGACGTTTTTGATACTGTAAGTAGGGTTGTTGAAAATGAACTTCCTGTCTTAATGGTGTACCTCATTCTTGCATTATATCTCATTTGATTCATCATAATATCAACTCATCTTATTTGCTGGAGTGAAAACAGAAGTTTGGTAGAAAAAAGAAGTTATGCTTATGGGAGACTTCATATTTGACATCTGTTAAGGTTGGTGCCCCACGCTGCTTAGTTTGCAGGCCTATTTTATTTATTTATGTATTTATTTATTTTTTATCATCCCTTGAGGCTACAAGCTGCAGACAATCAAAATATGCAGATGTCTGCAAATCCGACGGAGTTGTTACATCTCCCATTAACACTATCAACATAAATACTTACATTAGAAACACAAACCAAGTCACAGCTAGGATAAAAGTACTGTTGGTAAAACAAAAAATCAGTATTCCCACAAACGGCATCCAACAGCACAGCCACCGATTCAGGAAGATGTAAATCACATTCCAGTCTATAAAATCACAGAAAAAACTTTATTCAACAGGTGTTCTTCCTGTTGGAATAAAGTTTTTTATGTGATTTTATAGGCTGAACTGTGATTTAAATCTTCCTGAACCACTGGCTGTGCTGTTGGATGCTGTTTGTGGGAATAAATACTTACACACTTACTTGCATTCTGTATAACCATAGGCTGAAAATCTTGGCCTGAATTTACTTATGAGATATGTAAAGTGCTTGTTTACAGAAATTATATTATGAATATTCTATTGTGTTGATGCTTCTTTGGATGTTGAAGAGAGGATGTGAAACTTAGGTCAATGTTATTTTAATATGAATTAAAGCTTTGAGGCATACTGGCCTTTTTTGCATACAGGTTACTTCAAGAGATCCTTCCATTTCTGAAAATTTTCTTTAAATCATTTGTGCTGTCACAATAGTGATTTTTGTGCTTACAGCCTGATTAACATCATGTTATTGGAATCTGTAGATAGGAAATATACTAAGCGCATGTCCGAGAATTTCTGTTTTGTCTTCTCACAATTGTCTCATTCAGCACATGCTGTTAAATACACAAGTTAAGCTTTGCAGGCAGTCATACTAGCTAAAAAATGTGCATTTTAACTCATACAAGAAGATGGAAGGGATGGTTTACTAACTATTGGAGAAGGTCACATATAAACCAATCAATTGATGCATGCCACGTAAAACAAAGGACAGATATTGTAGGTATGTTATTTTCCAACTAAGGCATCTTACTGCCCATTGCATCTTATTGTTTCAATCAGCAGATACAGGAGGAGTTCTTGCATTAAAAAGTAAAAAAAAAAATCTGTCTACATTGTAAGTTGCTTTCCTTTGCTTTGCTTCCCTGTATTTGGGAGTCAAGGTTATGAGAGGTAAAATCGTCATTTGTAATTGCAAAGGTAAAGCATGGGGGTGAAGAAGAAGCAGAAAAAGGTGTTCTTTCTTCTGTCCAGCTTGATCAGAGAATCTAAAACAGTGACACATAGATATGAATAGCAATTAAGAATGTCCTGCCCTACACAGTCTACCCATTTCAGTACTAAATTAATAAAGGTGCAGTTCCTAATTAAATGTTATGTTTCCCCACTCCTCATAAGAACTGCCTATTCTCTTTCAGACCCCTGCATTATTAAATTCCATGACTTTTTTCTTTTTTTTATTCCCCTTCTGCTTCATTCTTTCTGACTTCCCTATTGCCCCTATTAATCATCAGGTCTACCAGCATCTCCTACATCTCCTGGACTATCACTGATCTAAAGATGGGGCTGATACAGAACCAAAGGACATCATAGGGTGGTCATTCCTTTGCCGACTTCCACTCAAGGATTTTTTTCATTTATGATCTAGTCCTTCATATCTCTTCTTCCCTGCATTCATCTATTACATCTGAGTTCCACTGCCCTCTATGGACCCACGGAAAATCCGTAGTCAAACACTCTCCCACCTGGAATGGGCATGCACATCCCTCAGTGCCAGGTCGTTAATCAATCTCTGGGTCACCTACACCATTTTTTATTCCTCTAAATCACACTGCTGGCCAAATTTCTTGACAAATTTTCACCATAAAAGTGTTTCCTAGAGCATTGATCAATTCACACACCAAATACTGTTAGATCCCCTTGCCACAGTGTCTATAATTAGATCACCGAACGCTTAAAAAAGTGAACGGTGATTAATCGACCCCATGTAAGCAAAAGCTTACAATCTCGAATTGTCAGAACAGTGATTTTTTTTCCTAGGGAAAAAAATCGCTGATCCAAAACACATACACATAACACAAGCACACCAAACAAACAGCAATCCACACACATACACCTAAAATCTGACACCTAACCCTACACTAAAATATACACACACCACTAACTATTCACTTACCTTAACCCAAACCCTAACCCTAAGGTCCATCACTATTGCACACTCACCTCATCCGCTCACTAACCCTAACTCACCTAACCCGCCCTAACCCTCACGTCCACACAATCGCACACATACCTAACCTGTGCCCTAACCCTAACTCACCTAACCCGCCCTAACACTCACATCCACACAATCGCAAACTCACCTGAACCCGACCCGTAACTTTCCACCACAGCACTGAAAATACCGATGCAACAGAAATGGATAACCAAATTCTTTCCCTAGGAAAAAATTTGTGTTTCTGTTGCTTCGATATTTTAAGCTTTCCCTTACATAGGGTCAATCAATCTCCATTCACTTTTTAAGCGTTCGGTGATCTAATATAGACCTTTGCCATATGACTAGCTAGCGAATTTCCTTACTAATGGAGGCATACTAATGAAGGTGCCATTCACCAAGTGCTACTGGTGACTGGCTGTTCTAGTCAACAAGCAGTACTTCTATATTTTAACTGGCTGAATCAATGTCTGTAGTAAAGATTGCACAAGCAAGGGCTAGGCGATCAATTGGTTTAACATAATACTACTTCTCTTTCTCCACGTCTGTGCAACTCTGAGTTAGTATATGTAACGGGGGTTTTACAACTGCTTAGTATGGTTATTATTTTGAAATAAATTGGTTTAACTGTTGTAATAAGGCTCCTTAGTTTCAATAAGTATGGCTGCTAAATGAGCAGGGTTTTTTTGTGTGTTGCCACTTAATGAGTGTTTTACATTTATTGATGACTCAGTGTGGTTTCCATCAACAAGGTGTTGAACTGAAACAATACTTTCCAGCCTAGTTATTTTTTAATCTGTTAAAACCGCACAAAAATGCATCCAGGCTCATGTCCACAGACTGGTGTGTAACCTTTTAAATCCACAAGTACAGTAAAAAGTTTGTCCAGCCAAAGAGTAAATAGCTTCCTGCAGTCATTATATAGAGTTCACATACAAAGTACTGGCTACTCTCCACAATTAATTTTTCAGTCTCTGAAAACCACTGTGCCTCCACTCGCGTCCCCTCAAACACACACAAGCAGTATGCATGCAGTGGTGGGCAATGCTCCCTCAATCACAGAAACAGTGAGTTAGATGAATCACTTGATGAAGTGAACTGACAGGGACTGGTGTTGCTGAGCAAAGGTGGAAAGTCTCTAACATCAGACAGCTAAAGTAGCAGTACATATACCTAAACATTTTGGGCCTTGGCTTTTAGATGGCTAGAGAGAAGAAAAGGTGAAGTGTCTTCTGATTTGCCATGTTTTACTAGATGGAAGTCATGAGGCTCTAAATATGTTTTTGAACTCAGAATGGAGCTTGTTCACAATGTACACCAATTAGTGTACTTATGTCATCTGTACTCCATTCTGTGCCATGCTACAGTAACATATTGTATGATGGCAAGGGCTTTCTTGTAAATGTTGTAACAGAAAGCTGTATCCTTAGGGATTTGAGGAATGATGTGCCATATAATTATAGCCAGTAGTGACCGAGCTACTTCTGGGAATTTTAGGATGGTGAAAGTCTTGGTTTGGGGTTGTAAATGAATGAAAATTAATGAGTGGGAATAATAAAATACTGCAGGTCAAACTCTCAGAACTACATCTCCTCATGCATTTTTGTATAAAAACATAAGTAATGTTGTTAAAGCCAGATAATGTGTATTCTGTGTATATGCATGTGTGTGTGTGTACCTGCATGTGTGTGCATGTGTCTGCATGCACCTGTTGTGTGTAGGAAGTATGTATATGCACACATGCGTAAATATTTGTCTGTATATGACAGGAGATGCTTGCATATGTGTGTGTGTGTGTGTGTGTGTGTGTGTGTGTGTGTGTGTGTGTGTGTGCGTGCGCATGTGTGTGCGTGCATGCATATGTGTGTGTGTGTGTGTGTGTGTGTGTGTGTGTGTGTGTGTGTGTGTGTGTGTGTGTGTGTGTGTGTGTGTGTGAGGATCCGTGCCAGTTCTGATCTGACTAAAGTAATTTGCTAGAATTTTAATTTTAATTTTCAGGCTGGATTTGGATCTGCTTGACTAGTATCTGCCAGGCTGTACAATGTGTCTCTGCTGAGAAACAGTTTTGTACCATTCTTTCACTAAATTCACTTTGGGGATAGTTATTAGTATCCGGTACCAAAACAGATTCAATTATATGACTAAGTGTGGGAGTCTGTAATTTATGGGCTCTATATAGTTCTATTAATTAAGGCCTGAGAAGAGAAACATCATTAACTAGGGCAGAAAAGACGGTCTGTGTGTTAATGGGTAAGCTGAAGAATAGCCATTCACCAGCATTCTATTTGCAAAAGGTCAACACTAGTGACACTCAGAAAGTAAGATGCTAAAACAGTGGCATCATTTAGTCAGAAAACACTATCAGTTTAAAATAACATGAAAAACATCATAGTGTAAACAGTTATTGCTGCATTGAACAGAAACAGCAATGGAAAGTTGTATAGAACTTCACTTTCATTTCATGTAGCACAGAAGCATCTCCTCTGTCTCCCCCACACTTGCACATTATTTTGCAAAGGTGGAATTCTCTTTAATCGCTCTCATGCAAATGCACATCTGCATATATAAATATTCACAGACACAGACATAGACAAATACAAGCACACTCACTGGAAATAAAATGAATGAAATGAATGCATTCCCAAGCTACTAAACAATGAAGGAGCACTTAAAACCGTCCTCAGATGGACTCGAGTCCATGTTTTTAAGACCAAAGATGAGCATGCAGCTCATGTTGGGAGGGTGGCCTAATGGTTAAGGTACTTGCCTTACAAACACAAAGTACAGGATTTGAATCTCACAGGGATAATTGGCTAGGCTTAAATTGGCTCGCAAGGGCAGTTAGCCTAGTACTAACCTACGAACATCATACTTTCAGATCTATGTGCAAATATTTTCCAAACTGAAGCTCATGCTTCATTAAGCATAGCACCTAATTCAGCAAAGAAGGATAAAGCGTGAAAGCTGCTGAGTGTGACCACTTTGAAATCATATACAGATTTTTTTTTTTAATTTGCCTTTGGGGATAATATGCTTTATAGTTCTGTAAAGTAACTACACTCAACACACTATCATTTACTGGTCCAATACATGAAACTAACATAGCCTGTTTGTCACAGTCACAACCAGACAGACAGACATTCTAGGGGCCTAATCCTTCCCGACTTGTTCCTGATAGCGGTATCTCCATCAGCAAACACAGAGTATCCCTGCAGATAATGATCACCTTGGTCTTCCTGTCTGAATATTTTCAACCTACTTGAAAAGTCGTGGATACTACTTAAAAACAGCAGTCATGCCTATCCTGTGTATTGTGGAATTATATGATAAATTATGAAATCACTGCATCTGTAGACAGAGTACTCCAATCAACTGCCACCTAACCTATGAAAAAAATCCTTACTTCTGTCTACAATGAGTTTGAAAGATGGTACCTATCTAGGTTCCTTAAACTTCCTCTGCCAGTATATGCACTTTTCTCTCATAACCTTTTAAGCAGTCAAAATGCATCTTTTCCCAGTTTTCTCATGCTATTTGCCAAGAAGGAACATGTTCTTCTGTTCTCACTCCCACCCAAAAGTGACCTCACATCTACAGCACATTCCCACCATGCTTCTATGTGACACGAAGGATGGAAATGGAGTAGAGAATAGCTGGAAGACAGTACAAGGAGCTAGTATTCAAAGTTTTTTACCAGCCTCACCATCTCCATAAACTACTGCTAACTTCAGAAAAAGACAGACATCAGACAGATTACATTGAGTTGTCGTAATTTCTTGAAATGTGTTAAAGTGCATCCATCTGGGTGTTTATGTCAATGCAGTATGACATTCCCTAACATGTTTATGTCTTCATTTGCATGCTGCTGTATTCTAACCTTCATTCCTACAATGCAGAAGAGTCAGAAGAGATGGCTGTCTTCACTACAAAGGAAAGGATATCATTATATACTGATAAGATGGGGTGTTCTTGAAACAAGTGTCCCACCCTATACCACCAGGATGTATTGGGTGAATATATCACAATAAAACAGTATTTCAAAGTCATCAGAGACCTATATTTCTGATGCCAGATGCTGGTGGTCTGGTTCACTCTTCGTCCTTAGTGGATATGCTGGAAAACCAAAATATTAACTTTCTACTCTTTCTACAACCAGACTGTGATCTGTAAAGCAAGTTGCTTCTTCTGTTTGAGGCAAAAGTATCTCTCAGCCTCCATTTGCCTGGTCTGTCACTCTGAGTAAGTTATCTAACCAGACAGCCCTCTGGAGCAACTTAAAAACAGATCTTGGCTTGTCAGTGTTATCCTGGTCCATACACCTAGTCACCTATAAACCACCACACTAAAACAACCATGTGGTATACTTTAGGTGCACTTGAATTGTTTTACCATCTCTTCAACTGTGGTAGGGTGTGGACTTCATTTAAATATTTGTACTATTCTTACATCTACCAAACCTAGGTATAATATTCCATGCAGTTGACTGACTCACAGCAATGGACCTTGTGAACTGTGTCAGAGTACAGCAGATACTGCTTCCTGTTTTTCAACTTTTGTTTAATGGTTCAGTTATTTTAATCAATTAAAAAAATAGTGGGTCATAAAAATAAAAAGTATATATACAGGTTATTTCCAGTTTTGGTGTACTATATGCCTAATATAGGGTCTTTTGGACAACAGCTCAGCTCTTGCTTTAATAGTGATATTCATTCCTATTGCTTTATTCTGACACCCATGTATATTTAAAGGGAGAGAGAAAGAGAGAGACAGAGAGATTCAGAGAGTCTACCGCTCAGCTTTTCTCTTAAAGCTGCGGTGGTACAGCAGTAGTGTTGTTGCCTCACAGCAAGAGGTTCTCATGTTCAATTCTTGGCTGGAGTAGAGTCTGCATGTTCTCCCTGTGGTTGAGTTGCCTCCAAAAGACATACATGAATGGATGTGCCTTCATTGAAGGTTGGGTGTTGGGCTGGCATCTTGGCACCATAAAAATCTACTGCCAATCATTAGCAGACTGGAGTTCTGCTGTGGCGACCCCTAACCGGGAAAAGCCGAAAAGACAACCATTTCTTTCAACTCTTTTTACCCCTACTAATCCCTATTTTACTAGGCACCATAAAAATCTACTGCCAATCATTAGCGAACTGGAGTTCCGCTGTGGCGACCCCTAACTGGGAAAAGCCGAAAAGACAAACAACCATTTCTTTCAACTCTTTTTACCCCTACTAATCCCTATTTTACTAGGCACCATAAAAATCTACTGCCAATCATTAGTGGACTGGAGTTCTGCTGTGGCAACCCCTAACCGGGAAAAGCTGAAAAGACAAACAACCATTTCTTTCAACGCTTTTTACCCCTACTAATCCCTATTTTACTAAGCACCACACATTTCCTTTTCCTTGATTTACTTTACCTTCCCTCCATCTATCTCTTCTGTTCACAACTACCTAATCTTCCATTTTATCCATCTTTTCTCTTATTATTTTGTTCATAAGATAAACTTCTTCCTACCCCATCAGCTAAGTGCATCTGATCCAAATGTCATCCCATGTTTTTGCATTGTCTCTTCCATTCTTCACTGTATATTTCCTAATCACTTTCCATAGGGTAGCAGTATTGCTTTTTCCAGTCTCTTGAATTCTCACTTGCAGTTTCTTACAGCATGGCTCTTAATCTACCTACACGGTATCTCACTCATTATTCTATGCCTTCCTTTCAGACCATCCTTCCTCTTCCTTAGCCCATGCAAGCATATTCGACATCCATTGTTAGCCATTGTTCATATTGTTTGATAAGAGCTGACTCTACAGTCAGCTCCTTTGTCCTAAATTTCTGTTGCCTTGAAGCAAGACAGAACATTAATCATTTCGTACTGAACTTCCCCATATCTTCAGCAGTTGTTTTTATTTTTATTTCTTTCTGTTTCAGACATAAATGGATTGTAAAAATATGTGCATCATGTGGTGACCCCATAAACATCCCATCTTTCTTAGGAATAATACAGTTCTTGTACCTTTTCCAACTTTTTGTCCTCACCTTCACAATTCTCTATTTGCATCTTTCTTTTCCATAAATGTTAATAGCCTGGTTTCCATCCATTTCTATTATATCAGACCTCTCCACATTTAATATTTCTGAATATGGAGTTCACCATTCTTTATTTGATTTCTCCTATCTTTTCTTTTATCCAATCCTCTTACATGTTCTCTTTCTGTTTGTAGTACTACCACTCAGTTTGCATTATTACAAACTGTTTATTTCCTTTTGATCTTTAAGCCTTACCATTGATTTTCTATTCCAGTTCTTTAGTGGCTTTTCTCTTATCTGTTGGTGCATACCACCACTCCCATCTACCTAACTTCAAACATTTTTCCTTTTGAAATCCTCTCTGTACTCCCATTCTACAGGTTTATACTGAATACTTCTTGTGTTTCTCTTGAGTTCTTGTCTCTGGCATGTACTGGAGTGTCTCTGAAAGAATTATCTTACTGGACTTATCATTTTAAGTAAGACTTACCATAATTTGAATAATATTAACTCTACTCATAACTTCCTGTATGTTCCTGTTCCAGTCTCTTGACATATCTGGTAGTTTTCCATTTCTGTTGTAGTAATTCCTCCCTTTCATCTCCTTTACTCTTCTGCATAAACTGACTTTTGGACATGCCAGAATAGTATAAGGAACTACTTTTTGACTGATCAAAAAGGACCAATAGGGAGCCAAGTACTTAAAGGGCGTATAAGAGGGTATAGTGCTTTAGTTTATTAGTGCTTACTTATAAGATTACTTATAAGAGCAACTGCAGGGCTTTAGAATGAAAATAGAGTGCTTACTTTGAGATTTAGAACAGTTCTAAGGGAAAAAGTGAAGAGCAGACTTCGTGGAGCCGGGAATAGTTTAAACCCGTTTAAGCGGCGCTGCCCGATGCTGCGCTATGCGCTAAATCGTGCAAAACCACGCAAATGCGGGTTTTAAAGCAGGGAAACTGAAGGAGATAGGAATTGACCCAAAACGGCCACTAGTTTCAGGGCTGAGACCACTCCTCCAGGGACAGATAGGCTGCTCAAAGCTCCCCACTCTCACTGGTGAACAGAGAAACTTCCTCCTATCCAAGTAAGGATATGGGCAACACAGGAAACTATACCACAGTCCGGAATTCAGCAAAACCTGAAATCTGGACTAATCAATTTCAGCAAAGGCGGGAAAAGAGAATTTTTTTTGTTTGTTTTTTTTTCAGGAAACAGCAGAAAAACATGCAGAAAACACTGTAAATGCTATAAACAGGTTAGCGCACTTTAATGTGTAGCCTACAACAGTTATACAATACAAAAAAAACTGTAAAAAGCAGAAGGCAAATGCAATTTAAACTTTTTAAAGGACAGATCAGTTAGTATCAGGAGGGTGGCTTAATGGTTAAGGTGTTTACCTTACAAACACAAGGTGCAGGGTTTGAGTCTTACAAGGGATAATTAGCTAGGCTTGCAAGGGCAGTTAGCATAGTACTAACCTATGAACCTATATCTCTAAACTTAGAAATTTTAACTTCATTTTATCTCAATTCTTCCAAATTCCCTATGCACTGATCTACACTGTCATCAGCCATTAAGAAAAATGCGTTTCCCTCTTTTTCTCCTCCTTTTAAAGCTCTTTATTACTCACCATTTCCAAAAGGCTGTCCTCAAAATGCTGACTGTTTTCTTACTTATGGCTGCATGATCAAATGGTTTGATGCAATCTTGTGACATGATTAGGGAGTGATACTGGAATAAACTATAAAAACATTCTTGGTCTCTTAAAGCTAGATTCAAAGTTGAAACATCTGCTAAAGCCTACATTTTAATAAAATCAGTTTAATGCCATTTTTATGCTACAACCCATGTAAGATGGTCACTTTTATACAGAAACTAATATAACTTTTTTGTCATAAAATACCATCACAATCATATCCGTATGATACAATAGTTTTTATATTTGTTATTATGAGGATAACTGACAAATGCATTATTAACATTTATGTTGGGATTCAAAGAGTGATTGCATAGTATACAAATCCATACAAGGTGCCTTGCATACTAGATAGACCTGTCCTGTTTCAAGGACACATTTCTGCCCAGTAGGATGGTCCTTCCTGCATTACTGACCAGAAAGAGTGTTGGTATGGCAGTGAGGAAGTAAGATCTATGCTACTGAGGCTTAATTAGTAACTAGCATAGAGCATAAGTCATAAACGTATTATGAAAGTTACTATCCAAGGTAGTGCAAAAATGTATCAGTACACTCAGCTAAATACAAGCATGCACCTATGCATTTCAGTGAGAGGGAATCTGTGCAGGGAGAAGTGCAGCAACTGCAACCTGCATGCACTGCTGCTCCAGGGAAGCAGTTGTGCATGAGTACTAGGAAGTATGTGCAAATGCATGACTGTTGGTGTGTGTGTATGTGTGTGTGTGTGTGTGTGTGTGTGTGTGTGTGTGTGTGTGTGTGTGTGTGTGTGTGTGTGTGTGTGTGTGTGTGTGCACGTGTATGCGTGTGTGAGTGTGCGTGTGTGCATGTGTGTGTGTGTGTGTGTGTGTGTGTGTGTGTATGCATGTGTGCGTGTGTGTGCGTGTGTGCACGTGTGTGTGTGTGCGCGTGTGCGAGTGTGTGTTTGTGTGTGTGTATATGGTGGATGACTGCTGTCTGACAGGTCCTGTGGCTGGTACAAATAGATTGTAGTGGCAATGGATATGTATAAGTCTTTCTGTTGTATGATTCACTTTGTGCCTGTGCAGGGTTTATGACTTTGTGTTGTTTGTGTTGGGGGTTGTTCCTGTGTGTGTTCTGATAAGTACCTTTACTTTGTACTAGTGCATAATGAATAAGCACTCACCTCAGACTGCCTCAGTTAACTCATGCAGGTCTATAGCAGCTTTTTTGTATACTTCCAGTTAATCCCCATAGCTCCTTTTGGGGTCCAAATATTTTTGGGAGTGTGCCTTCTTTAACTAAGTGACTTACCAGCTAATAGGTTCATAGGTTCATAGGTTCATAGGTTGGTACTAGGCTATCAGCCCTAGGGCCTATACAAGCCTAGCCATAACAATTCCCTGGCTATATCTTCCCACATTATTTACTTTCCTGGACCCCTGTCTAGCAGGGCGATTGACGTGATCCCTGGGGTGAATTTCCTTTCTCCCATCCAGTCGTCAAGGTTCCTTTTGAAGAAGTCCAAAGAGGCACTCTGCTTGATATGTATGGGCAATCTATTCCAGAGTCTGGGGAGTCTCTGGGTCAGGAACCTATCCCTCCAGCATGTTTTGTTTATTGTGATGACAAGGTTTAGATCCCTGGAGCGTGTAGCTCTGACGGATTGGGATTTCTTTAAGTGTAGCATGTCCAACAGCTCTGGGTTTGACATGGCCTTGTATGTTAAGCAGAGATCGCCTCTGAGTAGACGATATGCGACAGAGTATAGCTGGAGATTTTTAAGTCGGTCAGCGTAGGGCATCTGCTTTAGGCCTGTGATTCTTTTAGTGAGGTATTTCTGAGGCCTTTCCAGTTGTTGCAGATGTCTTGAGAGGTACATACCAAATGGGGCGTTGTATTCTATAATGGATCTAATGAGGGATGAGTACAGTGGGACAATGACCTCCTTTTTTCTGGATGAAAAGCCCTTCGTGATGAGGTGTGCCACAAAGAAGGATTTCCTGACTGTTGTGGCGATGTGGTTATCGAAGGTGAGACCACTGTCCACCTGTGTCCCTAAGTCTCTTATCACACTTTCTGTGTTTAGTGTACTGCCACCTATATGGTAATTCATGGATACATGTTTTTCCCAAAGGGATAACAATACATTTCTTGGCATTGAGCTTGAGCCCATGGCTCTGGCACCAAGCATCTGTTTCTGTAAGGCCCTTTTGTAGAGTATCCACATCATTTGGGGATTCAATAATGGCTCCCAGTTTGCAGTCATCTGCAAACTTTGTTAGCCAGAGTCCCTTAGTGTTGACCTGTACTTCAGAGAAGTAGATGCCAAACAAGAGCGGCCCCAGGACTGAACCCTGAGGTACTCCACTTGTCACTTGTCTGGAGCTGGATTTGGAGTCAGCTACTTTTATAGTGTGCGTTCTATCAGTAAGCCATTTAGCAACCCATTGGGTGACATAGGGATTAATGCCCAACTTAGTAAGTTTATCTATGATTCCAGAGTGGGGGATGGTGTCAAAGGCCTTGGCAAGGTCTAGATAGGCTGTGTGGACCACCTTACCCTTGTCCATGGCTCTGGAGACTGATTCAAAGAAGTTAATCAGGTTCAGGAGACAAGATCGGCCCTTCACAAACCCAAACTGGGTGGGGTCCAGTGTTTGAAGGTTGCCAATGTCTTTGTTTATAAGTTCCATGATAATACACTCCATGGCCTTGCAGATAAGGCTTGTCAGACTGATGGGACGGTAGTTTCCGGGATCCAAGGTGGATTCCCCCCTTATGGATTGGGATAACTGTAGCTCTGCGCCACTCAGTGGGCACGAAACCTGAGGTGAGGCTATGATTAAACATGACACTTAGGTGAGGTGCCAGTTCATATTGTAGTTCATGTAGTACACAGCCCGGGATGTCATCTGGTCCCATGGATGCTGTATTCTTGGCTTTAGAGAGTGCGTTTTGTACCTGTGTGGCCGTTATTACTGGTATTTGGCAATCTTCCGGTATTGAGATGGGCCATTTAGGGGGTGAGAGGGTGGTGAAGTTGGCACTGAATCGATCTGCCAGGATATTGGCAATATCCTTTGGATCAGTATATTTAATGCCATTCTGTTTTAGCTCAGAGCAGATCTGAGCATTGCCATTTAGATTTTTGACATAGTTATAGAATGCTTTGTGGTTGTCTTTGGAATCTTTGGCAATTTTATTTTCGTAACTAGCTTTGGAGGATTTTATGAGGCATCTCAGTTTCTTACTGAGGCTAGTAAGGGAGTTTTTGCATCCTGGGATTTTCCTCTTTTCTGCAAAAGTTTCTTCCTTTTGTTGTAAAGTTTGTTTATGGCAGGGGACCACCAGATTGGCTTCCTTTTTGGATGAGAGCATTTTGGTTCTATTTGGGATGGCACGATTCATGCATGAGTGGATGTG
Organism: Protopterus annectens; assembly: GCF_019279795.1. Classification (NCBI taxonomy): domain Eukaryota; kingdom Metazoa; phylum Chordata; order Ceratodontiformes; family Protopteridae; genus Protopterus; species Protopterus annectens. The sequence goes on from NC_056737.1 coordinate 1,771,561,679, forward strand.
CTCGTACAGTGCCTTAGTGTAGGATTCAGCAGTTTCAGTTCCCGTCTGCATGGGTGTCATGAAGTTTGTCACTTCTGACTTGAGTAGCATGAAGTTGGCTTTGGAGAAGTTTTTATGGTGGTTTCTTTACTGGGGGTGGGGTGGGATGTGGATGTTAAGGGTGATTAGCTTATGGTCAGACCTGACTAACGAGGGGTGACCATAGGTATGGAGCATTGATTTCCCATGTTGGTAATGACCAGGTCTAGGATATTGGAGCCCTGCTAGGACTATGGATTAGTTGATCCAGGGCGTTGGAATTTATGAATTCCAAGAACCGTTGCGCAAAGGTGTTGCGACATGAGTAGTTTTCCCAGTTAATGGCAGGGTAGTTAAAATCACCCAGTATTAGGGTGTTTGGTTCTATCTTAATATTTTCCAGTATGTTTAGAAAGGTGTAGTGAGAATCTTGGGGTATGGTGGGGGATCTGTAGCAAGCTACAATTTGGATTGCAGTCTTACCTAGTGTTAGTTGCACTTGGAGAATTTCAGACACATTGTGTTGGCCAACTAGCCTGGTGGTGTGAATATCCTTGGTGAATATTGACACTCCTGCACCTTTAATGTTTCGGTCCTGGTTTGGTGGCCGAAAAGTGTGGTAAGAGTTGTAGCCTGGTATTGCAGGGGTGCTCTCTGGAGCCTTGAACCAGGTCTCAGTTACTGCACAGATATCAATGTTCTCCATTTTTAGGAGTGCCTCGAGAGAGTGCATTTTGAGGTTTAGACTTCTAGCATTGAGTAGCATTACCTTCAGATTTTGCATGCTTGTACCTGCTACAGTGGTGGTTTTGTCCTTTGAAGTTTGCCTAAAAAAGGCACTATAGGGGTGGCAAGAGCCTTAGCCAGTAACCTGAATCCCAGGGTGACAGGTGCAGACCATCTCTGGCAAAGCATCGTGGTCTGTCAATCATGTCATCCCAGGCAGACAGATACTGGATCCCCTTTGAATGACACCATAAGCTTAGCCAATTGTTGAAGTCAATCATTTTATCCTTATATTGTGGTATCATTCTGGGCGAAGGCAGGATGCTACTCAGGGCTAGGGTCATACCTGCCTGGGCCACATGATCCGAGAGCTCTTCCATGTCTCTTTTCATGTAGTCCAGGGAGGTGCGTCTCAAGTCATTCACTCCAACATGGACAATGACAGAGTCATATTTGTACTTGTTGTGGAGTGACTTGAGTGCATGCGTTATGTGGCGGATCCTGGCACCCGACAGGCAGCTGACTGTAATTTTCTCCTTATTCAACCTGGTGAGAGGGACATCAGTGTGCCGGACTATAGAGTCACCTATGACTAAAGTGTTAGGTACATTGTCTTGCCTTAGGGGCTGTTGCTGGGTGGCACACTGGTGTTGTGAACTATGTGACACATTGGTTGTGATTGGTGTTTGTTTGCGTTTCAGCTTCAGAGGTCTTTGTTGCTTGGGCAGGTTACAGTTAAGGGCCTCTGCATATGTGGATTTAGTGTGGCTATATGTGGGTGTTGGTGGTGTGGGTTTAGAAGGGCTATGTGTTGCTTGAGGTGTAGTGTGGGTGTTAACCTTCTCCTCTTGACTGTTTAGCACAATCTTGGGTGGAGAGAGCTTTGCTTCCATTTTGGCTATGTAAGTGCATCTCTCACATGTTGTAGTGTTGGGTGGTAGGAGGAGAGGGTTGTCTGTGTACATGAGGCAATTGCTGCATTGCCCCAGTATGCCCAGATTCACCAGGTGGACAGGAGAAATCACCGGAAGCTGACCCTTGGACATGCCTGGTTTGGGGCTTTTTTTTCTTTGTAAAGTATAGGAGCTGTGCAATTATAGGCTGTTTAGTCCCTACTATTAATTTCTCCTTGTTAACAAGGAGAGTTCAGTGTTTGTATGAGTTTAAGGCTTCCTAGTGCTTTCCAGCAGGTATTAGAGAAAGTGCTAGTCACAGGGATGCTTAAAGGTAAGATTGAAAAGAATGCACTCTGCAGTGTGCACTAGAGAAGTTAGATGTGAAAGTAGGTAACTTGAGTTTTACCTGTTTAAAAAGTTAAGGTTTAGTGGAGAGTTACTATTTTTAAAACAGCAAGATGGATTGAAAGGGGTGGGCACTTTTGTATTTTGGTACTATGAAATACTGTAGGACGCCAATAAATTTAAATAACTGAAGGGGTGGGATTTCAAAAATGATGATTTTGTGATTACTCACATAAGCCAGTGAAAGTAGAGAGAAATGAGATATATGGTCAGATTAACATAAGAGGCGGGCAACTAGAAAGACAGTGGTATTTAACAAGACAACTAAAATGGGTGGGAGGGCGGAAAAAATTCTGCCTGACTCAGAACAGAGAGAGCTGTGGTCTCTTTTGAAGTTTTAATATGCTAACAGACAGCATTAGAAAGAGCAAGTATTTATTAGCTGAATGAAACTAAGATTGTTAATATAAGATGTCCTCCAGTGGAGGAATTAATCACTGTTTGCCACTTATTATTCATATTTTCATAAATGAGAGACCTACTTGCTTTTGAGGAGTATGTGTGAAATTCCATGGTGGAACAGAGGTAAATGCATTGCTCAGTGTCCACTCATATCACACTATTCTGGAAATACTGCTATTTGTTTGTTAGTAATTTGAACATAAGTATTACTTCCATATGTATCTAATATTTCAAAAAACAAGTGACTTACAAACTATTGCTTGACGTTCAATCACACCTTACATTTTGTTAAAGAAAACTGCCTTTGATATTTGCACTATAAGTTGTACATCTTGAGAAATATCCAGTGTTGTTTATGTTGCTAATTACATAATTAAGCATGATTTCATATTTCTCTAAATATCTCAATAAGCATGCACTCAGAGACAAATGTCTTGCTGTCACATGAAAGCTTATGTATGGTTAACACAAAGTGTTCTAACAATATATCTAGGTTGTACAATTTTGTGGATATGACAATGTGTTTGTGAAAGATAAGCAAAAAATATAATTCTAGTTTTGTACATTATAATATACCATGGCATGTACGGGAAAATTAAGCTAGCATTGACTACAATCACTATACAGAATACTTCTTACTGATAATATTACTAATTTGCTTGTTTCAATAGCTTTTATTGTTTACACAAATATTTACATTTGTTTATCTAATGCTTTTTAAGATGATTTTTCAGAAAATGCTCTAGAATGCAAGAATGTGTGTGGGCTGCTAGAGGTCAGACATTTCACAACATGCAGTTGTTAATGACTTCAGTGATTTACAGTCATGTGCATTCCACAGTACTGGGAATGTGTATGCTAAATCTTTAAATGGTAGATAAGCAACTAGACTCATCTGTACAGTTAGAGTTTCACTGATGCACCTTTGTGTACGAATCCCAGCACAAATGTTTTGCAAATGCTCTACTTTGTGACTTAATAGGCAGACATATATAAACCACTGTTTGACCTACTTATGCTCTGAACAAGGAAACAGACAATTTCAGATATGTGCATGTCTATCTAAATAAATTTAATTTTTTTTAATATTTATAATGATGGAAAACACCAGTTTATCCAAGAAATCAAAAAAAATAAGTATTACATTTTACTTCCATTATCATAAAAGTCACATTAATGACATGGTTCATAGGATCATAGGATGCTACTAGGCTACTGGCCCTGAGGCCTTATAAGCCTGGCCAAGAGTTTAGCCCATGTTTAGACAAATCAGCACCCAATGCCCCTGTCCAGCAGAAACATGGGCGGAATCCCAGGGGTTTATTTTCTGTTTCCCATCCAGTTATCCAGGTTGCGCTTAAAAAGGGGTAAAGAGGTACTCTGTTTGATGTGGACAGGGAGTCAATTACATAGATGAGGGAGTCATTGGGACACAAATCTGTCCCGCCAACAAGTCTTGTTTATGTCACAGACCAGGATAAGGTCACGTGTGCAGGTTACTCGAGTGGAGCTTGACTTGTGGATATGCAGCAGTCCCATCATCCATGATTGCCTTGTATGCCAGACAGAGGTTACCTCTGAGGTATCTGTATGAAACTGCATAGTGGGATAGGGCTTTTAGCCTATCTCTGATGGTAGATGTTTGATGCCTTGGATTCTCCTGGTGAGGAACCTCTGTGGTCTCTGCAGCTGCTGCATGTGCTTTGCAAGGTACATGCTGAAAGGTGCATTGCACTCAATAATGGGCCTTATAAGGGGAGAATATAGAGATGTTATGACCTCCTTGTCCCTAGGTGAGATACTCTTACTTATGAGGTGGGCCATGTAGAAGGCTTTCCATACCATGGAAGCAACATGGTGGTCAAAAGTCAGGTTACTATCAACCTGGGTGCCCAAATCCCTCATGACTGATTGAGTGCTTAGGACATTGTTATTAATTTGATAATGTGTAAGGATGTCACTCTCCCCAAAGGGGGTGATGATGCATTTTTTGGTATTCAGCTTGAGGCCATGTTTCTGGCAGTAGTCATTTGTCTGAGTGAGACCCTCTTGGAGGATGTCCACATCGCTAGTGGAATTGATGACAGCACCCAACTTGCAGTCATTTGCAAACGTGGTCAGCCATAGACCACTGGTTTTGGCCTGCACCTCAGAAAAGTATATCCCAAATAACAGAGGCCTCAAGACTGAAACCTGGGGTAAGCTGCTTGTTATGGGTCTACTGCTTGAGGTGGCATCCCCTATTTTGACTACGTTTGTTCTATCAGTAAGCCAGTTTTCTGCCCATCTGGTAACATATGGATTGATGCCTAGATGAGAGAGTTTATCTATTGTGCCCGAGTGGGGAATAGTGTCAAAGGCTTTGGCCAGGTCAAGGTAGGCGTTGTGCACCGTCTTCCCCTTGGCCATGGTTTTGGTGACTGTCTCAAAGAAGTCCACCAAATTTAGTGCACATGACCTCCCCTTGATGAAGGCAAACTGTGTGGCATCAAGTGTTCTAAGGTTGCCAATGTCCTTGTTAATGAGGTCCATGATAATCTGTTCCATGTCCTTGCAGATCAGGCTAGTTAGGCTGATGGGTCTATAATTTCCCAGATCGGTGGATGCTTCACCTTTGTATAAAGGGATGACAGTGGCCGTCCTCTACTCAGCTGGGATGAAGCCAGTACTCAGGCTTTGGTTGAATAGGGTGCCTAATGGTGCTGTAAGTTCCTACCTGAGTTCACATAGGATGCAGCCTGGGATGTTATCAGGTCCAATGGAGGCTGTATTTTTTGCCTTTGAGAGAGCAGTGATGGCCTGTTCCCTAGATATAAGGGGAAGGAGGCAGGTACTAGGGATGGTCCTGATTTACTGATGGGGGGACAGAGAGGTAAAGTTTTCACTGAATCTGGCAGCCAGCAAGTTTGCTACATCTACGGTATTTGTATATGTGGTGCCCTTGACCACCATTTCTGAACAGATCTGGGTGCTTCCTTTGTGAAGAAGGCCTTATGATTGTCTCTAGTAGATGTGGCCTATCTGGACTCGAAGTTTGCTTTGGAGGATTTTACTAGTGCTCTTATTTGCTTGTTCAGGCTAAGGAGACATTGCTTCCAATTGGGCACCTGCTCCTTCTTGATCTTGGACAGCAATTTTGTTATAGAGTTTATTTATTGCAGATGTCCACCAGACAAGTTTACTCTTCCTTGTGGAAGATGATTTAGTCCTGTCAGGTATTCCTGATTCCATGCAGCTATATAAATGCTCATATAGTGCTTTTGGCATAGTTTTGGATATTGGTGCCCATTCCTACAGAGGGGGAGGGGGTCCGAAGTTGTTTATACCATCCCTCAGGAGGCTGTAATCAGCTTTGGAGACATTTTTATGTCTGATCTTAACTAGAGGGGGGATGAGGGAGATAGTGACTTTGAAAGTGACCACTTTGTGGTCGGATTTTACCAGGGAGGATGATAGTATAGGGATGCTACAGTGATTACTCATGTTGGTTAATGCCAAGTATAAGATATTATCACCCCTGTGGGGGTATTGACTAGCTGTTCCAAGGTGTTTGCATTGACAAAATCAAGGAATCTCTGGGAATTTGTGTTCTGGCATAAGTAGTTTTACCAGTCTATGTTTAGGAAGTTAAAGTCACCTAGGATCAGGGTAAAGGGTTGAATCTTGATAGATTTGAACAGGTCCAAATCGGCAGATTTGACAACTTGAGTCAGATTTGGGGGCCGGTAGCTAGCTATGGTTTGAATAGGGGTCTTGTCAATGGTTAATTGCACTTGGAGTGTTTCCTGTGTGTCATACTGTTTGACCAGCCTGGAGGTGTGTATGTTTTTAATGTATATTGAAACTCCACCTCCTTTGGCTTTACTGCCCACAGTTTGGAGTCTGAATGTATGGTAGCATGAGTAACCAGGTAAGGCTGGGGTGCTCTCCGCAGCTTTGAACCGGGTTTCTCTGACTGCACAGATGTCAGCATTTTCCAGGGTTATGAATGCTTGCAATGAGTGCAGTTTCATGTTTAGACTTGTAGTGTCTAGCAGCATGACCTTTAATTTGTGATTTGTTGAATTTTTTATGTTGGTAGTTTTAGACTCATCATGTTTCCTAAAAAAGGCAAGAAGCTTCGTTAGAAGCCTGAATCCCAGGTGAGACAGATGCAGGCCATCTTTGGCCAAGCATCATGGTCTGTTGATCATATCTTCCCAGACTGTCAGGTACTGGATCCCCCTGGAATGAAACTAGAAACTAAGCCAATTGTTAAAGTCAATCATTTTCTGTCTGTAGTGGGGCATCATTCTGGGTGACAGAAGAATGCTGCTTAAGGCTAGGGACATACCTACCTGGGACACATAATCAGTGAGCAATATCATGTGTCTCTTTATATAGTCCAGAGAGGTACGTCTCAAGTCATTCAGGTCAGGAATGGCACTTGTCGAATCCACATTTTGGAATGTTCGAACACCAGAGTCTGAAAATGCCAAATGCTGATATTCAGGAATGCAAAATCTTGCCCCCTCTCGACCCATGGTAGTGCTTGCTTCTTGATCCAGCAGTAGGGAATGTTAACATTCGGTATTTTTTTAGATATATTGAAATTTGGGATTGTGGTTTCATGGATATGAGTCAGAAATATGATGACTTTATGAAGCGCAGTTCAACAAAATGATAGTAAACTAGTTCATATATACTCCATTTCTCAACCAGAAAAAATGAAATACTCATGTTTATTGTTAACAGCTTTCAAAACATAGAGTGCCAAATTGGCTATGTAAGCTGACAGTGGCCTCTAACAGTATAAGACCTTCTTCTTCTTTTGGCGTTTCTCAGTTAAGGGTCACCACAGCATATCACCTATCCACTCATGATTGGCAGTGGAGTTTTATGGAGTCGAGTTGCCAGCCCAGTCCTCAACCTTCCACAGAAGGCACACACATGCATGCACTCATGCCTAGAGCCAATTTAGAGTGTCCAATCTACCTACAGCATGTCTTTGGGATGTGGAAGGAAACCACAGCACCTGGAGGAAACCCACACAACCACAGGGAGGAGATGCAGACTCCACACAGAAGGCACCCCAGCCAAGGATCGAACTGTAGAACCTCTTGTTGTGAGGCAGCAATGCTAACTGCTGCACCAGCGTGGCCACCCATCTAACAGTATAAGACCAATTATTTGAAAATGAGATATTCTGGTAAATTTCTCAGAAAGATATATCATGACTGACAGCTACAGAGATGCACATAAATAATGACTTCTGTTAAAAGGGTGCATGCACAGTTTTATCCTAATATAATATATGCAACATGTTGTAGTCTGAATGTAATGGGAAACATAAAGCTAGAGACAGGAATTTGTTTTTAGAAGTAATACACGCAATGTTTACTTCTGATGTAATGATAACTCAGTAAATATATACTCTTGTCATCTGCTGCAATTCATAACCTAAACATAAGCCATACACCCACTGCTAATAGAAATTGAGTATAATGCCTATTGACAGCCTGGCACTTTCTAAAGGCTATTTCAGCCTATTGCTGGTGTCTGTCAGTAAAGGATTATATCTCTGAAACTGTTTGACCTTTTCTAATAACATTTTTGGTCAAGAAATAGGATGAATATTCAGGTATAACCTACATACTTTGTGTTTCTAAGTGCATAAGTAATGGAATAGCTCAGTCTGCTCTCCCACCATATCCCCTCCACTTTACCGTACTTTCATACTTCATACATAAACCTATCACCTGTGGCACCCACTCCCTATACCTCCCAAAACAACTGTACTACTATTCCTGTTTCTATTCACCTATTCCCAAATTGGACATTATATTTAGCACCATTCATAACAACTTTTCTCCCTCCCATACTGCTTTGTACCATATTCATTCCTACTTAGACTCTTCTCTAACAATACCTCTAAGTCATTCATTAGCAAAACTCCCTCTTCCATTCATCACTGCCTTCTTCTATCATATGCTACAATCATATTAATATCTATCTCTTATCTCTTCCTTTATATCTCTCAGCCTGCCCCTTATCTTTTTATACTGTCTGTACTCCTCTACCCTCAGTCTCTCTACAACCTTACACAATTGAATCAGTATTATTTGCTTACCCTTCCTTATCCATAAATATTCTGCACTATTAACAGATCACTCACTATACAAATGCATTCTCATTCATATCGACATTCCCCACACCTATACCTCAACTCCCATATATCTCAAAATCATCTATAACCCTACTGACTAAACACAATTTATTATTCTACATTTCAAATTATACTTTTCCCAAATAAACCCTCCCTACATCCTATCTTAACTACATTCTCATCTTCTGTCCTTCAAATCCCTCTATTTCTCCCATTTCAGAGACATGTTTCTCCTACAATTCCTCATACTAATACCGCTTCACCCTCTTGCACACTCAAACATTCTACCAACATCAATAACCTTCACAGTTCAAAAAAAAATCATACACTGTATCCTAAACACACTACTCCCTGCCCCAGAATAAAATGAGTTAAACCCCGGGATTTACTAATCTTCCATGCAGGACTAGTCTGGTCTTGCATGAAAGCGGCCATTTAGGAGGAGGATGGCAGCGTGCCATGCATATTAATGAAGGCGTGCTGCCTGAACTCATAATCCTACATGGAGTGTGGACAAGTGGCAGGGGGGCGTGACTGAGAGAAGAGCTCTCAGAATAAACATGCCCGTGCAAAGTAGAAGAGCAGAAAGTGTAAGTAAATGAGCGAGACCACTCATAGGTGTCCGCATATCCCCACCAACAGTCCCCCATGTGTACAACAGCACATAAAAATAAAAATAAGAAACCCCTTTGTTTTTTTTTAAACTCAGATTACAGCTAACCGTAGGTGTGCGGGTGTGCCCATCACTTAGCTGCAGTTAAAGCAGCTTAAAAGGCAGAAGAGGATAACAAGGAATATATATGCAAATGAAGCAGCACAGCAATAGTGTAGTGATCAGAGCATCTGCCTAACAAGCAGGCATTCCCACTGCAGCACATACCATTTTCTATGTGAAACCTGTATATGAACATTTTTTACAGTTTTTTGCTGTATAACCTACTAAATAACATTTAAATGTGAACTGGAGTACTGCATTAAATGCACATGTGGTGTCAGTGTCATAATGAATAAGGCACTAGTAAGCAGGTTTAAGCACAAATAAGCAGAAGTAAGCATAAGCACTAGTAAGCATGTTTAAGTTTGTTTGCACTGGGATAATCATTGTCTACACAGATTAAGCAAAGTAGAAGCTAACTGAGTGTAGAAAACTGTATCCGGAGGTTAGCATTGCTTAGCTCCGCGCAAACCTGTGCACACCCGTTTACAACTGCTTTAAAGTGCCTTAATCACTCTGTACCCAATGGCCCATGTTCTGCACAGCAACAAAATAAACAGCCTCTGCAAGGCTCGAACTCAGGACCCTGTACATCATTGTCACAGTAGTTAAGCACTAAGCCATCATAGCAATATATACAAATGAGGTATCAGCAAACTAATCCTCACCACAGGAAAATCAAATCAAACATATGAACTGAATCTATGTACAGTGTGATGTTGTATAACCTGCCACAGAACATAAATATGTGAACTGGAGTACTACAGTAAGCATAGATTTGAGGTGTTATTGTAATAAAGTGTAGAAGTCCCCAGGTCCCCATACAGTGTATATGCACATGAATAACAGATACCAGACACATATATAACCTGTAATGAATAATAAATCACTGCCAAAAGGCAAATATACTGCTAATTAACTATTAAACAATGCTAACCACAGCACAGCTCAGCTTAGTAAGTGTAAGCAATGTGTAGGGGAGCCAACTCAATCTGCCTAGTGGTATACCTCTTTAAGCAGTGCCAACCTTAGGTAAGCAGGTGTGCCCATAGCTTAGCCTTTTCAAAATCGGCCAATCATGGAAAAGTGTGGGAAATTGGCCCTACTTAAACTCATGAGGCGGGAAAACAGCTCATAACAGGTTGTAGCTTCCCCTTGCAGACACTATGGCAGTAAGGGGAGAAGGAGTGCACTTCCGGGTGCAGTGCTGGTGCATCCAGGAGTCCAAGGTCATGGCTGGACTCCTAGTTAAACACCATCCACAGAGACTGCTGCAGGGCCAGTACCAGGGCTCCCAATATAAGGTGGAGGCCTTGGACCATCTCGTCCGCAACCTCACCAGTGCCACTGGCATACCCCAAACTGGTGAGTAGGTCAGGCACCACTATGCCGAACTGAAGTGGTGGAAGGGGGACCTCTTGAAGGAGTGACTCCAAGAGGCTAGAGCAGCAAGGGGTGTCCCAGTTGTGTGTAAGTATCAGTCCACAACTTGTTTAATAATTACCAGCTAAGGTATTTCATGGATAGGTATGGCTAAATATTCCTCTTATGTCCCCCACAGCTGCAATGGAGTGGGCCACGAGCCAGGAGGCCCACATCAGCCGCCTGGCATGGTTGCCACGTGTGGCAGGTCAGTAATACCCATGCTTTTACTGTCGTAGGAAATAAAAATAAAAGTAGTAGTAAAGTAATTGCTAGTATAAAACCTGTATTGTTCAATGCAAGTACTGCATACACTAGAGAATATGGCAGAAAGAGTCTATTATTGTTATATGGTAATAAAAGTGAAATACCCTGACAAAACAGGTCCAACTGCTGGACTATATATCTATATTCTGGTATCATACGGTAATGTATATTTGCAATCATGTAATAGTACTGTTGCATTAAGCACTGTTACCCACATCATGCACCATAAGTCGAATGTGTAGGAATGCCTGTATATGACAGGTGCAATCCCCAGAGGCCATTCAACTGAGAGACACATTGACAGTAAACAGGAAAAATGCAGACAACAAAAACCGAATAGCACATGCAACTGAGATGTGACGTTTTGTTCTTTTATCACACACAGCCACAGTTTGAATCTTGCCAGTGGTAGTAGTCTGCATACAGAATCATACCCCACAACTGTAAAGATATGTCCATAATGTCTATTAAAGTATCCCATATCTATTGCCTATCAACCTGTCCCCCTGGGAAATCAGTAGGATGATCCCAGACATATAGGCAGCAAACAGGAAATACAACTGATTGACACACATCTATGACAAACATCTGGCACACTAGCAACTCCCCAATACCTTATGTGACTAAGAAGCCAGGTATGTCCCATTTACACCCCAACTTGTTAAGCTGTGGTTAGAGTGTGTACAGTAACAGAGTGAGTTGTATGTTCAGAATACTAATGTGTAATCCAGAACTTTGTGTGGCAACAGTCAGGTAGTACTAGCAAACATTGCTCCCACAGGTACGTTGGATACAAACAATGTGCTGATAAATACAGACCAATATAACCTGTACTGGTACTGTCCACCCTGGTATTGTAAGGGATTGTGAGTGTTGCAGTTTCTCCAAATAAGAAAGTATCACTGGTCACTGTCACCCACACTGTGCTACATAATACAACTGTGTAGGAAAGCATGTATATGTTGTGTGTCAAGTCATTAAAGGTGGAAGAGGGCAATATTCTAGATATGTCCAGGCACACCAGCATGTGGGCAACACATGGCCAGAGTCTGTGCAGAAAGAGTTGGATAGCATAGTGCAAAACATCAACCCAGAATCTGGGTGTATGTGTACAAACAGTCAGTGTTAACAAACATTCCCTCCACAGGTATTATTTATTATTTATTTATTTTACATTTGTTTACCAGCAAAGTCCGTCTGGACATGTTCTTTCTCAGCAGAGGCCCGGGAAGAAAATCTCCAGGTTAACAGAGAATACACACGAGAAATTAAATTCATACAGATAATACAAACAAGAAACTCTGAGAATAAAGTCAATACTAACTATGCATCTAGGTGTACAAAAATCAGTTGCACGATCAATAAGAGATTAAGTTTACATACTGTTTCCAGTAAAATACAATCATATGAGTCTACAAACAAGGACATAACAATGTTAATATACATCTTAGCCTATACGTATGTGATATGATTTCAATGTTTGATTAAATTGGAGGTAGGTTTCTAAACTGGTAAAGGAGGGATTAGATGACAGATGGATAGTAGGAAGCAAGAAGAGAAGAGTAGGTGCTTAGTTACTTGTCAGCCGGGAGTTGTGCATGGACATATCCATTTACTAAGTAGATGTTCTTTTAGGGCTGGTTTGAATAAAGAATGGGGTGCTAGGGAGGTAATAGTAGATGATATAACATTTCAGTGTTTACCCATGAAGTTAGAAATGAAGGAGTCAGTAGCTTGATTTTTGGTTGTGTTAGTTTGAATGAGGTTTCTGTTTGCAGAGCGGAGAGGTCTGGCAGGGGCATAGGGTTGTAGAAGGGTTTGTAAGGCAGGTACTTTTTCAGGTTTAGTGTGGATTTTGTGGGCCATTAATAGTTGTGTGTAGTTTAGGAGTTGTGGGAGTTCCAATCAACTGAGTTGCCTGAGTGCAATGCAGTGATGAGATCTAGCTGGTGAATTTATAGCAAAACTTGCTATTTTATTGTAACAGATTTCAAGTTTTTGAAGGTCTGTTTTCCTAAGGTTAATGAGAATGGGTGCTGCATATAACGGTAGAAAGAAGATGGGTTTGTGCTATGGCAATTCTAGTGTTCTTTATGAAGAAGTGTTTGTTTCTGTGGAGGGTACCAAGTTTTTTGTGCACTTTTTGATTGTCTGTGCAATGTGAATATTATATCTGAGTTTATCATTAATTTATATTCCTAGTAATTTAGTGTGTTGTGAGGGGGTTATGCAGATGTTATTGTGGGAGATAATTTGGAAAGTGTTAGGGAAAGGAGGACATTTGTTAGGGGAGAATACTAGTAGTTTGTTTTTTTGGGGGGTTTAAGATTAATTTAGCATTTGTTAGCCAGGACTCAACTTCTTGAAATGCCTTCTGGGTTAGTGTTTGCAGTTCAGGTAGGGATGGTGCAGAACAGATCACAGTTGAATCGTCTGCATATTGGATGAGAGATGAATGAGAGGTGGTGAGATGAAGATTATTAGTAAATAAAGAGAAAAGGAGTGGGCCTAAAATGGAGCCTTGGGGCACACCAAGTTCAACAGGTAATAAGGGGGATAGGGTCTGTTGCCAAGAGACTGCTTGTTGCCATCCTGTAAGATAATCTTTGAACCATGCCAAGGTGGAGTTACAGAAGTGAAGGTCAGTGAGGGTGTTAAGAAGGTGGGTATGGGAGACTATATCAAATGCTTTTGAGAGGTCCAGGAAGATGGAAGAAGTATACAGATTTTTACTCTTGTGGAGATTTATGATGTTAGTAAATGACATTAGTGCAGTTGTTGTGCTATGGAAAGGCCTAAAACCATGTTGGGTGTTGGTTAGGAGTTTATTATTTAGCAGATAGTTAGAGACTTGTTTGTGTATTACTCTTTCTAAATTTTAGAAAGTGGTGATAATATTGCTATAGGTCGGTAGTTGTTTATTTCTGTAGATGAGCCACCTTTACGGAGAGGAATGATATAGGCTGTTTTCCAGATGGGAGGGACCTGTTGTTCAGCTATTGATTTGTTGATTAATATAGATATAGGGTGTGCAATGGCATATGCTGTTAGTTTTAAGTATTCTGTTTTTTTTAGGAATTTTTTGATGGTATCTGTTGCAACTGGTTGGACTGAGAAGGTAGATGTTATAGCAGCTGAGGGGAGTGGGGAATTGCTAGCTGCTGGAGTTTGTTTTCTTGCTAGGTCAAGAATGGTTTCTGTAAAATATTTGTTAAATTGAGTGGCTGTATTTTCTGTATTATTAGTGGTGGTGGGGAGTGGGGTGCCTGTCTTACCTGGGTTACGGATATTATTTATTGAGGACCAGAATTTTTGTGGGTTTCTGTGTAATTTGTCCTGTATGTTGGAGTAGTAATTCATTTTATCTTGCTTTATTTGTTTTTTTTTTTGCTTTGTTCCTAAGTTCACGGTAAGTCTGAAATGTGGGTTGGGTTCTGTTTGATTTGTTGGTCAACCATGCTTTGTCTCTAAGCCTAAGAAGATTTAGTGTTTCTTTTCTTAACCAAGGGGCATATTTAGATTTAACTAGTTCTAATTGGTACTTGAGAGTCTAGAATGGAGAGGAAAGTAGTGTTAAAATGTTTTACTGCATCCTGTAGGGGTAGGATTTTTAGAGGTGTCCAGTCACAATGTGTGAGAATGTCTAGAAGTTTGCAGGGGTTCAGTTGTTTTTTTTTTCTTATTTGTAGTAGTTTGGGTTGCTTGGATAGTATTGTTTTCCTACGGATCAGATAAGTAGGAGAATGATCACTGAGGCTGTCTGGTAGACAACCTGAGAGGGGGTAAAGTGTTGGTCTGTTAGTTAACATCCAGTCTAGGATGGAATGTCTATCTGAATTTTTGTTGATTCTAGTTGCACCCTGGATGAGTTGAGTGAACCCATGAAGATTAATGTGATGTTTGTGCTGTAGGGAGTTACATTCTGTCCAGTCTATATTAAAATCTCCTATTATAAGTGTTTCTTGAGGTAGGTTATTGCTACACCATTGTAGTAGGTTTTCTAAGTCTGAGCTATTATCTCCTGGTGGCATGTAAAGTCCCATGATATATATGGATTTGCGGGGTTGATTTTTAATTTGGAGTACAATATTTCAGCATTTTTAATGTCTAAGGGTTTATCAGGTAGGATTTCCAGGGAGAGGAGTTTTTTTATAGAGTAGAGCTACACCACCGCCTTTTTTGTTTATTCTGTTGGAGCGAATTATGTTATAGCGTGGGGGTAGAATTTCATCACTGTTGGTGTTAGGTTTTAACCAGGTTTCTGTAAGTAGAGCATTTTCAGGGTTGTATACCAGGTAAGAGGTGTATACTGCAGGTAAAACCAGTTCATGTGTAATGATGTTGACAGCCATATCAGTGTCCAGTATAGGTCTATAGGGTAGTGTAGTAAGACTTGTAAGGTACAGATAACAGCACTAACTAGGAAAGTAATGTTGAGTACAGGAATATATTACTTGTTAATTGGCATCTTTCTCTCCCCCCACCTTATCTCCAACAATAATCAATATACCCACCCCAACTGGTATGTACTGACTCTGATAATGGCCAATCATTTGATAAATA
This sequence comes from Protopterus annectens, assembly GCF_019279795.1. Taxonomy (NCBI): domain Eukaryota; kingdom Metazoa; phylum Chordata; order Ceratodontiformes; family Protopteridae; genus Protopterus; species Protopterus annectens. The sequence continues at coordinate 1,771,577,238 of NC_056737.1, forward strand.
TTCTAATGGTTCCTATGCATGTGCCATATTGAATTATTCCAACATTGTTGGCATGGTGCCATCAATGTACCTGCATGCTGTTCTTATTAACACTGTGGTCCCATACATGCATGTGTTCTGCTTACTATGCATCTGTTCCATATCTGGTGTTTGGGTTAATGGGAATATCTATGCATGCTGTATTACCTAACCCTGGAATGTATTGACTATTACTAATCCCTATATGATGTTGAAATCTAGACACTGTAGCATGCTTGGGAAGGCCAGTTCCAGCGGACCCACTTGTCCCACCTCAGCTGGCCAAGGCACCAGGCACCAGCATGTCTGGGGCCCAACCCCGCACCTCCCTGTCCGTTGGTCCTGCACCACCTTTGGGTGGAACCACCTCAGGGGATGGGGCTCGCCCCCCCCCCCGTGTTTGGGCGTGGACAGGCACCTGTCACCTGTCGCCAGGTTGGGGTCGTGGTGTGTAGAGCAACCAACGAGCAGTTTGGTGATCTTCTACACCAGCTTGAAGGCTGTGTGTCACAATTAGAGAGTCAGGATGGCTCTGCAGCTCAGACCCCAGCACAGCCACCTTCGAGGCTGTGAAGGTGCAGTGGTGACAGCCCACGGGTGGGGACCTCAGTCCCATTGTTACCACTAGGGGCTTGTGGGCTTCTGATATCCCAACACCCCTCCCCATCAAGGTGTTTACCCCCCAAATGTGTCATATACTGCCCCTCTATGCATCTTGTCTGTTAACCTACCCAACCTACCTCCCCAAATATACCTACTACCCCTCCCAAACAACCCACTCTCACCTGAAAAAAAAAGGCCAATCTGTTCCCAGAAAAAAATCTACGCCCCATACATAGCTGTCCATTTCGCACATATGTCCACTGGACACATGTAATCTTGTCTAATTGGCATCACAATTAATTTATGTTGTCCTCACCCCTCTCCTAGGGGTTTGAGGGTCCAAATGTCCCTGCAAATTCAGTGTATGTGCACAGCTGTTGCTGTAGAAGAAATGGACAGCTAGGGACCTTTCCTACACCCTTCCTGCACATGCCTAGCTATTTTCCCTACTATCTTGCCCTCTTTCTGTCCCTTTTTCACCACTTTCCTATCAACCCTTTTTTCTTTTTTTTAAAGAAATTAGTGCGGGGGTAAGCTGCAGTACGCACTTTTAAGCAGCAGTAAGCAGGTTTAAGCCTGTTTGTGCAAGGGTAAGCAATGCCTACACAGGTTAAGCAATATAGCAGGTAACTGAGTGTAGGACACTGTAACTGGAAGTTCGCAGCACTTAGCTCTGGGCAAACTTGCGCAAACCCGCTTACAATTGCTTTAAAGAGCCTTAATCACTCAGTATCCAGCCACTGGTGTTCTGCCCAGCAACAAAAAAACAGCCCTTGCAAGGCTCGAACCCAGGACCCTGCACAAAGTGATTTACCACTAAACCATGGCAGATATACATAATTCTGATGTTTTCACAAACATATCATCCAGCACAATCAGTCAGCAGTACAGGAAATGCATACCACACAAGCTGATTAATGCAAGAAGTCTGGACAGAGTGTGCACACATGTGAGTACACATAGGGATATATGTCAAATACTGCTGCAATACACTTAAAAAGTAGACAGTTGCACAGTTATATGTATTAGAACACATATGTAGAAGGACATGAAGTCTGAAACACAAAAGTGTCGGCACTATTTACTGACTTCAATGCTGCAATCTTCCATATCAATTGCCAAGAGAATGAGGTACAGACCAAAAATCTGAGCTGAACATGCATGGCCATATGGACAGGTATATAGTGGTAAATGTAGACAGATAGACAGCTATATGTATATATATATATATATATATATATATATATATATATATATATCTCACAAATCATCACATAAATTGTATATAGATAGATAAATATGTTCATATGTATGCATATATATATATATATATATATATATATATACACACACACACACACACACACACACATATATATGTGTATACATATGTGTATATATATATATATATATATATGTATGTATATATATATATATATATATATATATATATATATATATATATATATATACATATATATCTATCTATCTATATATATATATATATATATATATATATATATATATATATATATATATGGGGGTTTTACATATTTAATTATGTGTGTGTGTATATATATATATATATATATATATATATATATATATATATTCTGATATATATATATATATATATATATATATATATAGAGACATATATGTATAGATATATGCATGGAGAGAGAGAGAGGTATATATATCTGTTTAGTTTTATATATGTGTGTGTGTATATATATATATATATATATATATATATATATATATATATATATATCTACACACACACACACACACACACACACACACACACACACACACACACATACATCTATATGTTAAAGTACATTTTCTGTACTGTTTAATGATTGTGCTGGATGATATGTTTCTGAAACCATCAGCTTTATGTGTATCTGTCATGGCTTAGTGGTAATGTACTTTGTCTATGATCTGCAGGGTCCTGGGTTTGAGGCTTGCAGGATCTGTTTGATTTGTTGCTGGGCAGAACAAGGCTCATTGGATACAGAGTTATTAAGGCACTTTAAAGCAGTTGTAAGCGGGTTTGCATGGGTTTGCACAAAGCTAAGCACTGCTACCCTCCGGTTACAGTGTCTTACACTCATATTCTAAATTGCTTAACCTATGTAGGCAGTGCTTAGCTCCAAGCAAACCTGCTTACAACTGCTTTAAAGTGCCTTAATCACTCTGTATCCAATGGGTCGTTTTCTACCCAGCAACAAAATAAACAGCTCTTGCAAGGCTCAAACCAGGGGCCCTGCACACCCTAGACAGGGTGATTTACCACTAAGCCATGACAGATACAAAGAAATTTCATGTTTTCAGAAACATATCATCCAGTCTTGTCATGTAACAGTACAGAGAATGTATACCAACACCTAGATGTCTGTGTGTCTAACTATATTAATATCTAAACAGATACAACATATCTATATATGTAGATATTTTATATATATATATATATATATATATATATATATATATATATATATATATATATATATATATATATATATATATTTTGTAACAGTCTAGGTCATTTATGGTGCTCCCCATCTAGACTCAATAATACAGGGCCATATAACAATGTTACATAAACTGGCCTCTGGAGTGCATAAGGGCACACATGTATTGTGTAGGTGATGCCCACACATATATGGCAACAGCAGTGGACTAATGGCAGCAATGGCAGTGTGGTATACTCACATCCCACTACAGAACAACCCCCAACAGCATGGCATATGCACAAAGCTTGGTATGTAGATGGAGGGCAGTGGCTGGAACACAGGCATATATGTGGAACACTGTTGCCATACACTAAGCAAGTTGCTGGTGCTACAGGATAGTCTGTAACATACCCTTAGTCAGGGAATTGAGGTTAGAAACAGAAACAGATGTAGCCATGTACTGATAGCACTCAACACACACACTGCCAGTGTAATATCTGCCACAGGACCTGTGTGGTGGACGGACAACACATGATAGGCATACCTCTGTCCAGCAAGAGGATAGGCCCACAGTAGTGAGCTATGCAGACAGACTGCATTCCAAGGTAAACTAGTATGTACACACACACACACACACACCCTGTACCACCAGTACTATACAAAGCATAACACAACTCTACTCACAGTCTGTCTGTAGTTCCTGATCTTCTTACAAATATGTGGCCACCCTGAGTGTGCAGGCTCTCCTGTAAGAGGTATTGCTACCTGCTGCCTGTAACACTGATGCCTACACAGAGGAAGGATGTATATCACACAGGAAATGTAAAGAGACCATGCCCACATGCTGTAGGGATTTATAATGGGTGGTTGCCATGACAGTGGTAATTGGAAGTAGTACATGTGTAGTCATATAAATATATATACATATATATATATATATATATATATATATATATATATATATATATATATATATGGCTATCTGGATAAGTATATGTACATACATTTCCACCATATGTCCTGGACATGAAGTGTAACCCTACCCCAGCCCCTATAGTCCCAACGTCGTAGTATAAGGGTATGTCAGCTATGTATAGCAGGTATATTAGTAGACTATTGCTACTCTCATTGGGATGGTCTTCACAGACATGGTGTGTGTGGAAGGTCACATCTGCTTATAGCATGTGTGCCTGCTGACAGACATCCTAAGGAAATCATTGTAAAATACCACTGCTAGCATGTAATGCCCCTGTGGAGTGCAGCAGAGATACTGGCCAATATATGTGGAACTTTGGACACACCCTGTACACTCCAGAGGTATACACATAATCCCTTAGTACACAACATGTGTACCAGGCCTGACAATATGGATGTAGGAAGCCATGTAGATGGGTATAACACATAACAACTGGTATACATTTGTCACCATAGGTTTTGCATTCACACACTCCTGTCTGGCCTGACACATAACGACTGCTGGTACAGGGGTGCCATGGACACATACTACCCACTAGATATTGACATACATCTCTACAGCATCCCACTGCTCTTTCTGGCATACATGACTGTTAAGGGAGGCCCGGCAGCAGTACATCTGGCAAGTATCTGCACATAACATCTGATTGGGTAAGTACACTAAGCGGCTAGGCATGTAACAATTCACTTTGCAGGCTACAGGCAGACTGGCTCAACACAGGCCTACATCTCCTATGGGGGAATTCACATGTACCTGCATATAAAGCAGGCTCAACAGGCATGTCACAGCACAGGGTAAGATACACCTGTGTGAAAGTGCATAACCACAACCAATGTCAACACAGCCGCAGCCAAATATGGTAAGCTAGCATAATATTACAGTATATGGGCTATCTGTTTTACACCATCCTCATATGTGCCATTCACAGAATGACCCTACATATACTGGGCTGCTAAACAGTTTGATTTGATGGCTGGCTGTGGTATGGGACATGTGTGTGTATGGCCCTACAAACATTTACACCAAAATGCTACCAAACAGTGGGGCAGCATGTAACATCAGATGGAAGGGGAAGTAGAACAATGACATCTACCACAGTCTGTACACAGGCTAAAGTACATATTAACAATACACACACTGCCAACATTCACCATCACTACACAGACCTCAGTACTATACAAACATCCACAGAATGTCCAGGTTATGTCATGAAATATAACCCCTACTGTACATAACATGTGCAGCAATCTGATATATCACTGGCTTGTTATCAGATATGATGACACTGTTTATGGTGTACAGCACATATGCACCACTTCATGCACGACATATGTACAAAGGTTGACAGAGGTGTTGCTGGCAGCACATACACAGGGCCAATATAGACATGTTGCTTTCATAACCTCATACATTTACCATTGTAATGGGGTTTGTTGCAACATATGTCCTATGAGGTATATGAAGTCAGTAACTGTCACGGCCTTCACCATCTATGGACTGCAGTCTTCACACTACCTTCTACATTCCACAGATAGATGCTCCGTGGCTAACACATGAAACCAAAGGCACAACATTGCCCAGTCTGCAGATGATCCTGCAGATGGGGATTCCTCATATACATGGAACTGACATGGCAGGTATTGCAACATGTATGACAGCCATATCCATACAAACACTGTTAAACCAACATTACTCCAAATGCAGTATAGCAGCACTTACAGTCTGTAGTCAGGTCAGGCACATCTCCCTCCTGTTTGTTGCCCTCTTTCCACAGTGTATGTTGTTAGAGGTAAATCCCCAATCCATCTGAGATGCTGTTTGCCAAACAACAGATCTAGTTACTGCTCACAATGAATGAAAAGGGCCAACACCACCACCATGATGTTCCTAGATATTGGAGTGTGTTTCCATGCAATTGGCTATGTAAATGTTACCACAGCTGTTCCACATGCAATCAGCTAGGGGAGGGCTGCAATTTGTGCAAAGGCCATCAGATGATCACGAGCATCACTTAAAATACACATGCTGCTGCCTAAGCAAAGCAAGTGTGGGCCTCCACATCCACCAGAGAAGGAGTGGGAAAGGCAGACAGAGGCAAATACATGTCAGGGAGGCATGAGAAAGTAAAACTGAAGCATGTTTGCTTCACACACCTACCAGCACAGGGTATGTAACCCCCTACAACTATGTGCTATCACAGTTTGATGCAGTTATTGGATGTGCCACATGGGTTACCTACCGGGGAGTACTCAGAATATATATGTGATGGTGAGTGACATCTGCAACAGGGATATGGTAGATATATGGTAGGTGATGTACACGTGCCTGTCTACATGAACAGGTGCCAGTGTCAACACAGCCACACTCTCACAGGGACGCACACACATTGACACACTTGGCAGGGCCCGGAGTACAACTCATCACTAGTGGGATTGCCACAACACATCAATGTGCAGGTATCACATGCACCACACTGGTCATATGGAGGTCGTATGGGCAAAGATTATGAGGAGGTGTCAGACATCAGACAGCATGCTTCAGTATGTTCAGATGGGTTGTAGTGAATGTGGATGTGGACATACGCATCATAAAACACATACATGAACACACTGGGTGCCAGTACTGACAAGCATGAGTGCATGTCTGCACAGGTGTGTGATGGTCAACTGTGCCAGCAGGCTATACAAGGGTAGGCGATGGGTATACCTTGGCATCAGGCCACATGACAATGGTCTGCATTGTGGCTCAGGGCTGTCATTTCTGCATTTGCCCATACAGGTGGGTATTGTATCCCCCATCCACTCACCTGGGTAGCTATTGTGTGTGGAGAATGCTGTGCATCCTCTTCCATGTATGTGTTCCTTACTCCATGACATGGATGGTGTCTAGGATGTGCACACCTTCCACATGCATGTACAGTGACATGTGGAACTGTACCTGGGATGTCTGGCCCATGTTGTGAACACAGATGATCATCAGATGTGCCAGTCTTGCCCACCTGTGGCAGGTACTGTTAATGGGCAGCAGGTTTACCCTACACCTACATTGATAGCATGCTAACAGCATTCCCTGGTGTCAGTGGCATCTGTCCATACATGGCATGTTGTCAGGCATGGTATGTCCATTGTGGGTCACATGTGAAGGCACCACAGATGGTGCAGGTGTCCATTGGAGAACATGGAGGAGGTTCACTGTCTGCATGTACATGCATATTGGACAGATGGGCAGGGTGACATACCCTCTGTAGCCTACTGCTATCACTCCATAGTTACTATCGGTGGCCAATATGCAGTGTACTACCGACATATTGGCTGTTGCCTAAGCATGTGTGTGTATGAGACATGGGTTGAGAGTGTGCTCTGGGTAACACTGGGGTTGCTGTGATTGTCTGGCCTTGATGTCACATGTATGAGTATGGCTTTGCACCCCAGCCTCTCAGCTATTTTACATCTGTTATCCCAGTACGGTTGACATTGTGATTTATCATAGGGCCACCATATAAGAAATATGCAAAACTCACTCCACATGGGCCACACACTCACAACCACCTCTCCTCAGGACACAAGTTACAAACACACCCTTGTCATGTGTGGGAGTTGAACCCCTACCTAACTAGTTTATTACACTTCCACACATCTATGTAAGTCTACCTTTGGCTTATATTAGTGTGTTGTCCTGACATATATGTCTGTATTCCTATCCACTGTGTGTGCACGGCATGAGTGGTGCATACTGTCAAGTGTCTGCACTAACAACTGCAACTGCCAGATATGTTTTGTCCACTGGTGTTTGCAGTCATGGCCTTCATGTGTTTAAGTGTGTGAGCATGCCCAGTATGACCTTCCAGTATGTTGTGGACTGACATTGCCTTCATTACTGTGTGTGTGAGAATGCCCAGTATGGCCATTTTCTATTGAATTTGTGGATCATGTCCAGGTAGTTTGTGCTGTAGTGCTGACCTTTGTGCTGTACACCAACAGGTAGCATGCTGTCTCTGCAGGGTATCCATCGATCATTTGGCTTTGACTGTTACTACATTTCTGCATAGCAGGGGGGCACACCTGACTGTTTCTACATTGGCATAGGGGGCACACCTGACTGTTATTACATTACTATGTAGGATGGGGGGCACACCTGACTATTTCTCCATTTCTACACAGGGTTGGGGGGGCACATCTGACTGTTTTGCATTATTATGTTGTATCTGGGGGGCACACATGAAACATGTACACATTCCCTATGACCATACTGGTATGTCAGGTACTCCATTTCATTCTGTATTGCTAACTATCATGCTGACTAGAGGCATACCAGTGTACTACAGATCGTGGCTTTGGTTGCCCTACATATTATTGTCTGATTTCCTACCCTTCACTGCTGTGGTCAGTCTGTGTAGGCCTGGGGGGTTAACCATAGCCATCATTCTGGGGCCATGGCACAGCCTCTGTTTGGGTTTACACCTGCCCTGCTGGCTGTGACTGTTGTTGGGTATGTGAACTATCCTGACTGGCATGTGTTTGTCATATGGACACACATGTCACACAGCATATTTCCTGCAGTGGGTTTTGTCACCCTGTGTAGTACTGGCTACTATGGGGACTCTAGTATGTGTTACAGATGTCATGTTGCCACTATGGGTGTCTACTGTCTGCTACCATAACATTCAGCCTCCAAATTCACTTGCATGCTCACATCCATACCATAGCTACAGGTAACAACACATTCTACTCCAGTTGGCAATTAGTAGGTTGATTGACTTACCTTGTGGGTGTGCCAGACTTGCGGATGGTGCTGGAGGGCTGCCTATGTCAGATGCACATCGTACACTCCCTATACATGGTTGAGCACAGGTAGTGTCATATTTGGCATCCCTTTTACTGTATGTGCGAGTCAGAGAGAGGTGTCATTCTGGGTCCCTACTGTGTCAGTGCATGTACTATGCATTGCCTCTTTGCCAAGGCCAAGGCATACTGGGCACACCTCCTTCTGCCTACTGAGGTAGGCTCAGGCTGCTCCTCCTCTGGGTCACTCTGTACCTGTGCAGGCCTTGGCATTGGTGGGGGGCTGCGTGGCCCTGCCCCATGCTGTTCTGCTGCACCTGTTTCCACAGGATCATATTGTGTAACATAGCACATACCATAACAATTTGGGTGCATGTAGCTGGTGAATACTGCAGGGCTCCATTGGATGTGTCCAGACACCGGAACTGTGACCTGAGCATCCCAAATGCATGCTCTATTATATGTCGAGCCTGTGCGTGTGCCTCATTATGACATTGATGTTTAGGTGTGTGTGCATTTCTGATGGGTGTCATCAGCCATGGCTCCAGTGTGTACCCAGCATCCTCCACTAGGTGACCATAGGGGATGTCCCCATTGGCAAATCTCTGGTACAGCTGCGTCAGATGCCATATGTGGGGTGGGAATCGTCATAGCTTCCATGGCAACCAGCACACACATTCATCACAAACGACCTGGCAGTTGATGGAGGGGATGCTCCTGCGGTTGATGTATGTGTATGTGTGTGCAGTCTATAGCACCCACTACCCCAGAATATTCTGCTATTTGGTGGAAGAGACACTTACTGCTGGTCAACACCTCATGGGTGTTGAGGAAATATAGACTCTCACTGGCATGTGCTAACATGGCATCCAGGAACTGGTGGAATACTCTGGATACTGATGCCTGTGAGATCCCCATGTTATCCCGAGTTGTGCTTTGGGAGGTACCTGTGGCTGCTATACCTAGGCCTACACATACCTTGGTATCTGTTTTTTATTGTTATTTTGTTTGTTTGAAGCAAAGTCTGGAGAATAAACTTTGGAAACTACTACTGTGTGCGTGCCTCAAGCCCTCTTGCCTGCATTCCTGTTTTTGCAGTTACCTGTTTCAGTATTCCAAGCCACATACCTTGGTATCCACTGGGATGGGTTTCCATCAGCCAGTTTGGTGTGTCAGGTGTGGCTGGCACAGCTCAACAATTTGCTGTAGGTGGTCTCTGTCCACCCTATAGCACTCCACTATCTCCAGCTCACGTAGCCCCTGGTAGGTTACCCTGGGTCTGTACACTCTTCTCTGTCTCCTCACTGTGGGTTGTTCAACAGCATTCACATCCTCACCACCCTTAGCCTCTTGCACATGTTGTTCTATGTTGCCTGCTGCAGCCCTTCTCATTCTGTAGGTTTGTTTGTTCATAGGTTCATAGGTTCATAGGTTGGTACTAGGCTATTGGCCCTAGGGTCTATACAAGCCTAGCCATAACAAATTGCTGGCTATTTCTTCCCACACTATTTACTTCCTTGAACCCCTGTCTAGCAGGGTGACTGACATGATCCCTGGGGTGAATTTCCTTTCTCCCATCCAATCATCAAGGTTCCTTTTGATGAGGGCCAAAGAGGTGCTCTGCTTGACATGTATGGGCAGTCTATTCCAGAGTCTGGGGAGTCTCTGGTTCTCCACTTGTATACACCAGTGGTGTAGAGTGTGGGGAAAACCAGAGGGGAAGGTGTTTACTTAGTTTATAGTAGTGTTCTGGGCTGGGCTGGTCTGCTGTCTGTGTAATTGGCTGATTCTGATACATTTCACCTGCCAGCTAAACTAGTTCTCCTTAATTACCTTCCTACTGCTGTTTTCCCTTCCCATTGCCTTCCTGTTTAAGCTTGTGTGCGCTCCGTGCAGAATGCTCAAATGTGCACACTGCTGCTATTTCCTGGTTTAACTTTTATTTTTTTCCTATAAAACCCAGTGCACGGCACGCACACCCACTTAGGTGTTGTAAAGAGTACTAGGCAGGTTTAGACACACACCCCTAGCTTAGCTGTGCTAAGCTAGAAGCAATCCTGAACCACAGGGCTCCAATCCACTTACAGCATGCCTGACACACACACCCATGATGTCACCTATATCCTAGTCTTGCACCCAGCTATTCCTACTCTTAAACTGTTGGGACATGCCTCAAATCCTGGGGAAAACTGGGATTCACTATCCTTCCCCTCATTTGCATAGGATTACCTGCTAATGCATAGTTACATGTCTCACACTGGGCCTCCCCTCTTATCAACCATTACTCACTGGTCAGGTTCTCTTCTGCCTGCCATTGACTTGCATGGCAGAATACTGATTTTAGTTAGAATGCTTATTTTAGGTTTATTTTATTATTTCCCCCGATCCCGTTTGCACATCACTGCCCTATGCTTAAACAGCCGAGATCGGCGAAAAAAAAATAAAAGAGTTTTTTTTTTATTTATTTTTTTATTGTTTGCAATGCCAATGGCCTGATACTTGGCCATTGGCATGCTTCCTCTATGATATGCAGTCTTTATTTGGAGCTGTCATAGCTCCGTTTTAGATTTTGCAGAATTGTACTCGGTTACTAACCGAGTACATTTCTGCAGATAGCACTAGTCTTGTATGGACTATTGCAAGCTTCCTGGATTAGAAAATCACCTCATTTGCATGAATTTCTCCTGCAAATGAGGTGATTTGCATACCAGTGCTTAGTCCGTGCATGATTAGTGCAGGAGCTCTCGTGCATGCCCCTGCAGGCTGCTCCTGGATCGCACGGTAGACATATTGCCTGTCAGAGCTCCTGCACTAATAATGCATGCCATGCAGGGCATAGAGAATCCAGGGGAAAGTCAATCCTGCCCCATGGCTATACTTGGAAACTAAACAACTCATGAAACAAAGAAACAAACTGCAGATGGTCTGGGTCTAACAACGCAACTTATCACTAAAGCTAAGAAAACCTAGTACTCAACTAATTAAAACAAGCACACTAATAATCCAAAATGGTTATGGGCCTCAGTCAGTAAAATGTTAAATCCAGGACAATCTAACAAAATGATACCATAGCCAACTAATTCAATACCAACTTTATGCAGACAGTACAGTTATTAATCAACAAAGTGACTAATCAAGCTCTTGATGTCTCTACTCAATCAAGTATCCTCTTTCTACATTTCTCCTTCCAACCATTTCCCACAGATACCATAAAAACATACCTTAAAAAAATTAAAGCCCACTACAGCTATTCCTGACATTCTATCTGGCAATGTCTTAAAATAATAGTTGAGGCTATTGAATATCCACTTTCAACTGTGATAAATCGATCAATATCAGAAAATAAAGTCCCTTTGCTATGAAAAAATATTCATTATTCCACTGCACAATGATGGAATCAATACAGATCTTTCAAACTATAGGACAGCTGTGATTTTATCTTCCCCATCAAAAAGAATAGAAAAAATATATTCATGTGCAACTTCTCAACTATCTAATTGATAACCAGCTTCTGTCTTCAACCCAACATGGCTTCCATTGTCCTCACAGCAAAAGTACTGCTTTGCTGAATTTTGTTAATACTGTCAATACCCATAGAAATACTGGAAGTATAGTCTCCACCACCATCCTAGAGTTACAGCAAATGACCACATTATTAATGAATTAAGGGTCAGGAAAAGTAAAAGGCTGTGTAGAAATAAACTTGAATATGAGCAGGGTAAAGCATATCCAACACCCATTCCCGTCAATTGTGGGGGAGGCAAATTCATTCAGCCTGATAGCTTACAGCAGGAGGGGAGGTATGAGCATGTTCACAACCATAGCTGGCCCCTTTAGAAGCCCCTCCCCCCCGAGGAGGTCTAAGAGACTGATGAATCAGAGGGTGAATGGGTTATATCCACAGAGAAGGGGGAAGGGTCATTTTTGCACTTATTATCCACAGACCGAAACAAGGAGGGGCAGGAGCAGGGGACAGAAGAGGTAGCTGGAAAAACTAGACATACTGCAATATTGTGTTCAACAAATCAGGCGACTTCAAAATATTCAATTACAGCTCTGTTAATGTAACCACACAGTGGGTCAATCTCTTTAGAAAAGGGACCTACATTTGTGCCTGCTAGACCTGCTAGAACTGATAATGTTTTGTTACAATTAAAATTGTTCAGTAGGAAGTTGCACTTTATGTTTTATTTCAATGACAACAGTTCAGGCTGAGCTGTAAGGGACGGATGTGTCAGAACAAGCTTGTTTAATCCACACCTTCATCTAGTGGTTGATTTATTTGATAAAATGTGTGAGTATGACCTCCATCAACAGGCATCTCATATTGGTTCCAGGCCCCCCCTAATCTTAGCTTGGACCAGTTTGCCTTATTGGTTGAGATTAGCTCCGACAGGAGTTTCAGGGTTATGAAACCCAATAAGGTTGGGGGCCTGGTTATCATGAATATGGATGATTATATAAACAAAATGCTGTCTTTACTTTATACTGACATATATGAGGAGGTTTTCCTGTATAAAATGAATGTTGCCTACCAGAGAATTGATTTAATGCTTCAAGACCTATTGTTTAGCAATCTTACTGATAGTAAAGAACTAGCCTATCTCAAAGTGGATTTCCCCAGAACCCCTACTATTTTAGCATCCTCAAAATCCACAAGGATATATGGGCCCCCCCCCTTTAAGACTAATCATGGATGCCAAAACCTCCAAAACATTCCCCATTGCCAGATTTATTGATTTCCATCTCAAGTGTATTAACACAGGTCAAACATTTATACTGAGACTCATGGGATTTTTGTCAAGGGTCAACAATGGCTTATTTAGTGATAACAGGTTCATATATTAGTACTAAGCTAATTGCCCTTGCAAGCCTAGCTAATAATCGCTTGTGAGACTCAAACCCTGCATCTTGTGTTTATAAGGCAAACACCTTAACTATTAGGCCACCCTCCCAATTCATTACATTTGATGTTCAAGATTTGTTTTCTGTCATACCTCATGGTACAGGTTTAGAGCTGTTTTATGAATTTCTATGTTTTAATACTGACCTTAAACATTCTAAAATACTGACTTTGAGAATACTAATGGAAATAGTATTGGAGAACAACTTCATTGTTTTTGAGAATCAGATTTTCATGCAAAAAATGGGGGTGGCTATAGGCTCAGCCTGTGCCCCCATTTGTGCTAACATTGTTCTAGCACAGTGGGAGCAGGACAAAGTGTTTACATCTGAATTTTCTAATTGTTGGTCCCTATACGAGTGATTTTTGGATGACATTATTGTTTTCTGGGTGGACACATGAGAGAAGATGGATCAATTTCTGGAGTATTTGAATGGCAGTACAGATTTTTTTTCAGTTTGCCATGGATGTTAGTGAGGAAAAAGTTCACTATTTAGATGTGTCACTTATTAAAAATAAAATTAGTAGGAAGTTACAATCTACATTATATTGCAAACCCACATTTTCTAATTCATTCTTGCATTTTGAAAGTTGGCACCCTCTTCATCAGAAGAAGTCTCTGGTGAAGGGTCAGTGTGTCAGGCTGGCAAGAATGATTAGTGACTTTGACACTTTGCTCGATGAGTTTTCTATTTTGAAGAACATGTTAAGTAAAAGGGGATACCCTGATGATTTACTGAATAATATGTTTGATGAAGTTACGAGCAAGAGACAATCAGGGTATTTCTTTCTCCTTTTAGGCACCAGTATTCACCTTAGTGATATTTTGAACACTAACAGTAATGAAATGGTTCCCCAAGCAAACAGTAGGGTTTCAACAAAGCCATAATACTCACACATAATAGAGATTTTGATGTCATTCATGAAATTATTTTTAAGAACTGGAGTATTTTTAGGGTCAACAAGGACCACCTGTATAAGGTGGGCGATAAGCCTACTATAGTATATAAGATGTTAGTTTTAAGGTCCTTCTGGAGAGACCTGTTTCTGTTGTACCAGTAGTAGGGATGGTCAAGTGTGAGCACTGCTCCCAATGCCAGTACATTTTTGAAACTGTGAATGTTCATATTACAAATTATGGTATTATCAAGTTGAACAAAAGGTTTTATTGCTACTGTAAAGGCTAGTCTATGTGGGCAAGTGTCAATGCTGTGATTGTTTTTATGTAGTAAAAACTAAAAGGGGCTTCAAGGAAAGGATATACCAGCATATATATGACATACAGAGGGGGGCAGAAATGAATCCCTTGACCAGACATGTCAAAAGGAATCCTTCACATAATTTTAAATTTCTGGCAATAAATCAGGTAGATTTGAAATATAGGAGAGGACCTTTTGACTTGTATTTGGAATACAAAGAATTGAGGTGGCATTTGAGATTAGATGCCACAAACCCCCTGGTTTAAATGAAACTAATTCCATTAGTAGTGTACTCAAATTAAAAGCCTAATTCTGTATATAATGGTTACTGACATAAACAATTATGCATATGATGTGATTCATAGTGTGTGTTTTTATATATATATATATATATATATATATATATATATATATATATATATATATATTAACACATATTTATCTATGTTTGTAAACACACATATATTTTATATTTATTTTCATTTTTATTCCTAGGGTTATATTCTGTCATTAGCATTTACATTTATATACAGTATTTATACTCATGTATTTATTACAATATTTATCATAATATTTATGTTTTGGATTTATTTAATGATTGTGGTTGTATGATGACAATGTGCTAGGGTGGACTAAGTTACTGGGGTTGTTATATTTGTATGCTAATGTATAGTGTTTTATAACAACAATTTATAGGTTCATAGGTAGGTACTAGGCTATCTGCCTGAAGGCATTTATAAGCCTAGCCGGAATGTGTTGGCTTTCACCGCCCCCTTAGATTAGTTCCCTCTGCCTCTGTCCAGCAGAGCCATTGAAGTGATCCCTGGGGTATTTAATAAATTGTTGTTAAAAAACACTATACGTTAGCAGACAAATATAACAACCCCAGTAACTTTGTCCACCCTAGCACATTGTTTACTTAACGCAATTGACATATTTGTTTCTATGGCAATTGATTTTTAAATTGAACATGTGATGTTTTATGTTGAAGTACTTAAAGGTTGTGAAGGTAGCATTTGGTATTCTGATGAAGTCCTGATATACTTCGGATGAAAGCACTAAATATTCCTAATAAATACTGTGCTGTGCTTTCTGAGTGGTTTCTTTCTGTTTCATTATTTTATATTAGCTTGGTTTGGTGTTTGTGTTTTGATAACAAGAGAACATGCAAACGCCTAGCACTCAGAGAATGCTACCAGTTAGAACTACCACATTACCAAGCTCTTTCACAGTTAACTACAATACATAGACTTCTCTATATGCCAGAACATTGCCCACCCTTTAACAACTTAATGCAACATTACTCCCCAATAGAATTGTATGCATTAGAGAGGAAACACTAATCACTATAACCAAAATATCTAATACTGCTCATGACTTTCTATATCTAAATAGTGGAGCTAATCAATGGAACCACATCCCACAACCATTGAAATCCATTCAGAATTTAAACTCATTTAAAAAGCAACTAAACTTTCACCTATCAAATGAACAGGTGTGCTCCTGTATATCTCCAGGAAAAATGCCACTGTTATCTTCTGCTTGCCATATCTTCAGAACTTTTCTTTGTTTTTCTTTTTTTTTAACAAGAAACATTTTTATTAAATTATCACTTGTAACATAGGCAACCATGCATTCATATATCACTTGTAACATAGGCAACTGTGCATTTATATGAATGAAAACAAACCATATTGACATATTTTAGTTGCAAACATTATATATCACTTTTAATCTATCCAGTCATTGTCAGCCAAACAGCCGACAGTCAGTCAAATAGCTCATTCAAATCCTGCCTTCTTTTAAACTTCATTCCTCCTCCAAAACATTATTCTACATGCATTTTCCCACAATTTCCATTCTTTTCTATGTAATTTTTTTCCTATCCTTTACTAAAGATCCCATTTCCAGTTGTTGTATCTGTTACTATAGAACTTTTTCTTTCAGAATCCTATACTCCACAATCAGTCTTCACCAATGTCTGAATAGTTTTACAAGCATTTCCAAGCCATATACTTAGTTTTTGTGACATTGCTGTCCCCACCTCTATACTTCTAATATAAAATAATCCTCAAATATTGCCTTTGAACCTGCTTTATTGCCCATCTCTTAACTATAATATTATTTTCTGCCCTACCTATTTACTTGCCTTATCAAAATTTCTTTGAATTTCTAAACACTATGTAACAAACCCACTAATACACTTCTTGAAATGCTCACTGGTAACAGTTACCTGTATTTCATACGAATGCAATCTAATTAGGAAATGTATGTGTAATTGTTAAATATATTACTTAATGTTTGCAACATGTTGGAGCTTTTTTCCCCTGGTCACCTCTAAAAGGGGCTTTTGACTAAACCCAAACAGACAAACACGATAAATAAAAGAAAAAGAAAAAAAAAAAAAAAGAAAAGAAAAATGTTGAATTACGTGGGACTATTTCCCTAATCCCAGTCCCAGTCCCAGTAATGTTTTTCTTTTTTTTTTTTTAGATTTTGAAATGCTAGAACACATCACTTATAGGGATAAATAAATATTGTTTTTTTTTTTTTACCTTATAAAATCATAATGTGTTTACGTGTTTATTTGTAAAGCATTATCCAGTGAAAAGAGGAAAATGTTGTAATATGATGTGGACTGAAGCTTAAGACACAAACAGTAAGAATACTATTAAATAATAAACATAAAGCAAAAATCTCAAAGATAAAACATGGGTTGTGTTTTCATTGTGTCCCTAAAATGACCCTTAGGACAATATATACTTCTTTTGAATGTGAATTATCTTTCACACACATACATATCTTTCTCATATATACATATTCTCACTCACCACAACAAGCCATTTTAACAATTCTTAAGCTGTAATCAAGTGACACCAATGGTCATTTACTTTAATACACAGACTGCCACTCCATTGCCAAAATAATCAGGTTAGGACTATATATACCTCTGGTGTTTAATGATAATCTAGTGAGACAAATAATGGCCACAGCAATATATTTTAATTTATTTCTGTTACCAATATGTACTGTCTTTCCCTGACAAGTTAAATCAATAATTTTTTAACAGTGATAAATTAAATGTAATGTTGCTTATCTTCAGACAGTTTGCCATATCAGGCACAAAGATAGCCACTTTCAGACCTAGTACACTTCTAGTGTTTGAATGTTGTCAATTGAAAGAAATAATTGTTACAATAATGTATTTCAACCTGTTGCCCTTAGACAAAGACACAACCCTTTTTGACAAGCCATATTGATGATTTATTGAGGGAGTGATTTATTAATCAATTTGAATTTGTTTACTGGAGTAGAAAACTGAACAATATGGACTATTTCAGGCCCTGCATGGAAGTTAACACTCATATAACCTTAACACAGAAATTAACAATGAACATTAAAACTCAATAACATGTAGGTAAAACAACAACATATGCATAGATATATGGAAAAGCATATCCAGTTGAGTATAGTAATACAGAAGCAATGTATTTGCGAATTCATTACTGGTTTTAAAATATTAAATATTTACATAATACTTATAAAGTTATTTATAGACTAGGTTTTAGGAACAGATTAGAAGCACTAATACTCTAGAAAAAGCTTTGCAGAGTGCATGGATCTTCAACTGAAGCAAATGAGTATAAACAGGGGAAAGAGAATACATGAAGTGAGTAAGGAAAAATAAGAGGTAGAGTTCCATATGACATGCCATATAAGTTTGGTGAGAGATAATGGTGGAATAGATGGGGATGAGAGAGACAGAGGTTGCAATACTGTGATCAAATAAACATAATGTCTCTTATATTCATACATAGCCTGTCTTCCTGCAAAATAATGGTAACGATATTTGTATTTTGTGTACCTCTGATGTTTAAATATGATCATCTGAAAGAATGCCCAGTTTAAATGTAATCACATCAATGAATGTCCACATTAATTTATTCACCTTGTTGCTGCCGCCCACAGTACCTTTGAGTAACAAGTCATGACAATGATTATTTAACTTTGATTAAGTAAACATAAAGTATGTTGCCTTTTAACAAAGTCTGACTTCCCAGTCTAACCCCACCCCCAAGACAGCATCTTCTGAATGTGCATATCTCTGAATTTTTACTGTAATAACCTGAAAGAAATAATGGTCATAGCAATGTATTTTCAATTTGTTGCTATCAGACACATGCACTGCTCTTCCTTTAACATTGTGGCACATCAGTGACTCACCCTACCCATTAAGCTATACCCAATGACATTAATCTATGTCTGAGTAAATGTAATGCCTTTGACTTCACACACTCTCTCTCCTCCCTCAAAAGTTAGCACGTTCTGTGATCAAGGTCACTATAATGTATTTAACTTTTTTATCAGAGACATCCACTGCCTCTCCTTGACTAAGTTGTATTGATGGTCAATTAACTTTTTTAGATTCCAATACATTGAAACACACACACACACACACACACACACACACACACACACACACACACACACACACACACACACACATATGCGCACACACGTGCGCAAACACTGTCTCCTCATGTTGAAATATTAATTTTATGACTGTACACAAGACAGAAATAATAGTGACAATAACATACTTTAACCTGTTTGTCTCAGGCACTACATCACCCAGATATTCCTTATTAGTAATGATTTAATTGTGATTAAGGGATTGTCCTTTATTTTTACACACAGCCTGCATCCCCACTCCCACCTTGAAAATAACCACTGACTCTGTACATTTCAGGTGTCTAAAAGGTATCTGGTGAAATGAATAATCACCACAGCAATATACCTGAACTTGTTTATTTCGCTCATTTACTGTTTTTTCTTGACAAGCCATAATAATGATCTTTAACTGTGATCAAGTATTTTAACCTTGACACCCAATTTGTTTCGGTACCCCCGTTCTAAACATTAGTGGCTTGCTGTCTGTGTGCCATTAAGATATTTATAGCTGATCGTTATCTAGTTTCTAGCCAGGAGAAGCTGTTGTTATTCAGCCTTTCCTGAAGCCAGCAATGACTATTACAATAAAAAGGGTATTAATAGATTATTGCCTTATAAAGTTAGTGCTATTCAGTGTTGCAGTGGATCTGTCTGGTGCCAGTAGTTTTTTTTTTTTTTTTTTACCATTCCAGCAAGAGAAGATCATTGCTGAGGATCTGATCTCTGCTTCTTAAGGCATCATTAGTGAAATGACTGGAAACTTCCAGATAAGCAATGGTGTTTGTTCTGAGCAAACAAAGGCAGTACTTACCTGGCACAGTAACACGCTATGAACTTGTTAGTCATGGCTAATTAAAGAAGATGGCGTGAAGTGAAATGGAATGCTAATAAGATGTAGAAAATCTCAGTTCCAGTTTGCATGTTCCTATTTTTTATAGCTTTAAAGTAATTCATTTTAATGTATTTTGTTTATTTCAAATGGGTAAATTTATTAGGCAAAAGTGTGTCTTTTTAGTGGTGATCAACAAGCACTGCCTGATTAACTGAACTGCTTGATTTCCATATAAGTAAATGCAACACTGGGATGAAACTTATCAGACGTTCCTAGTCAGTCCTCTGTTTTAAGTTGTCAGACTGCAGTTAATAGCATAAATCTCCTTTGTTATACTGGCAGATTACATTCATTTATAATAAAAGCTGCTTATCTCTTAAGCGTAGTAATGTTGAGAAGCTGTTCTAAAATTAATAAGGATAATAAAAAATTGTCATCTGTTAAGAAGGGGTTCACACACACACACACACACACACACACACACACACACACACACACACACACACACACACACACACACACACACACACTTTACCCTATTCTATATAAAACTGACTTTTATTTCCCTGCCATGTTTCTTCCAACATTGACTGAAACACATCAGCATGCTCTATGGCTAGGGATTAATGACCACGATAAGTATGAGTATAGAAAATGTGAAAGTGCTATTTATTTTCCAACAAGCTTACAAACTCGGTAATAGGTTCTTCTTCTCCATTTCAGCCATCCTCAACTTCTGTTTCTCACTCTGATAAGCTAACTTCAGAAAAGATGCTTAAAAGTTTGGAGCTCATTTTAGGAAAACTAAGTGATTTTTGAAGTTATCAAAGATACCTTACCAGCCATGCAGGTTCCAGTGCCTGAGAGTGCCCCTTTACAAAGGCAGGTTTGCCCAAAATTAGTGACTATACTTATAAGCTGCATCATGGAAACTGCATTTGCTGCTTCTCCCTTTTGAGCATGTCAGGCCCTTCTTTCAGCTTCTGAAAAAATATTTTACCCCATTCACCAATATGTCAGTTTCCTAACCCCCAATCCCAAATGGATTTTGATCACCTAGATCCTGCCTTGGGGAGTTAGATGCTAAGCAGCTGAAGGTTTCAACCCGGTCACCAAGATTCAGGGGTGCAGGAATCTACTTGGTATTCAACAGCAGTGTTTCTTTTTTTCCAAACCAACAATATAGGGGCTGGTCATTCAGCTGCTAGTTCTAGCATCCACCTTTTCACCACTGGTATCCATAACTCCGGCACTGGTTTTATTTAGCTTCAACTTTTCTGACATAGATGTTTGCAGCATTAGTAGGTTGAAGCTCTCTTTTCTCATTTTCTTGGTTAGGGTAATCTTAACAGCACTGACAGTTTTGACAAAGTTTTCCAGTATTAACATTTCAGATACCAGTGGCTCCATTGCTGTTTTTTTTCTGAATTAGCTATCTTGATTCTAAAATTTCTGGCCACAGAAATGTAGGCAGCTCTTGCACTAAGTGTATTTAGATCCTTTTTATGCCCTATTAAAGCTACATATACAAACCATGGTCCTCCCAGCTTCACCCTCCCAAGTTTGTACTCTTAAGCAGATACTCCATTATACCACTGACTTCTCCTTTGAAGTATCTCCATTCATCTTTCATTCTTAAGAGTCCAAATTAATCTTCAGAGGCTGAACTGCTCCAAAAATAGTTCAACTAATGCCTCTCTAATCAGACATATACAGCCTGAGCTAGATCTTCAAAATGAAGCTGGGAGAATTTCTAAATATTATGCAGCAAACATGGGATTGGCCCACCAATTTTATTTCTGCTCCTCAGAGGAGTCTACTGATGACTGATAGCTTTCCCTCTGAACCTCCTGGATAGTTTCTCCAATGGTGCACATCTTTCAGGATGTTACTAGAACTATGTGGTGGACCCTTGATACTGCAGCCCAAGTTCCCAATGAAGAAGTCTGGATGTACATACCTCTGATATAATGTTCATTGTAGGCATGGACTCCCAAGTCCATTAAAAGTGTTTAAGTGGCAACCCATTGTAGGGCTCCCAGTATGTATGTGTTCTTTTCTCCATACCTCATCAAAGGAGATGGGAGGTCAAGATCAGACTCAAAATGCATATCTTTACATTGGTCATCTTGTACTTGTAGGTATTTAATCATTTAAAGTGGATATTGTACTTTCAGTGAGATATGGCTTATGAATTATAACCTACTATAAAAGAATTCTCAGATGCATGATTGAAATAAAATCTCAGGACTCAGACATTGACTTCTTTGAGTCTAAGGAACCTCATTGTCTATGTGACATATAATGTTTTAGAAGAGACTTCTAGAACAACAGGATCCAGCACTACCATATACCAACAATTCTGGCTGCACCTGACACAGTTTAATAACGACACTAAGACGACTTTTAGAGAGCCATGTCTTGCTTGATCCAAATGTTAAGGAATACCTTAAATAAATAAACAAAGTGACAGACTCCCACAGCTGTTGATGTCAAGTTTCATCCTTCCCAGCATTCATATCCCAAAACACAAGGATACAAGACCAGATGTTGTGCCGCTGTGGTGCACAACCAAAATAATAGAGGGGTTCTGGGAACAGACAATGACCCCTGACTACAATCAGCAGGTTATGGGCCCAGAGGTCATTCTCCCTGGTGACTTCCAGAAGGTCAGGGCCAATTTCAGAGTGGATCACAGCAATCCTGGTTTCGTACCTGACTCCCAGAGGAGGAAGCCAAGGGAGATTTTCTCTCCACATATTAGCATTGATTATTATCAGGGCTACATGACCCTTTCCTTACCCCACCAAAGCTGCCATCACTATCTTTGCCAGATTACTCAACCCATCAAATATTAGTGGTAAATGAGGTTCAAAAACTCTTCAACAAAGAGCCCTCAATGAGGTTCCACTGCACCAGAAAGCTCTAAAATTACTTTCAGATACTTTAGTCTTTTTGGTACTTAGGAAAAACAAAGGCCTTGGCCTGACTTTGGATCTCAGTAGCCTAACAGCATTTATCCATAAGGAGCCCATTGAGATGGTCTCAGTGCATTTTATCCTTCCATTTCTATCCAAATGAGACTGATTGTATCTGTTGGCCTTTAAAGTTGATAGCCTCCACACAGACATCAACAAGGAGTACATAAAGGCTATTTTTACATTTGTAGGCAGGAATCATGCACCACCCATTTCAGATGCTTTACTTTGGAATCGGCTCCACCAAGGTGTTTTCCAAGTGCATGTCTGTATCTCCAGCAGCAGGAAACCACAATTTCCCACTACAAGGATGATAGCCGGCCTTAGGCATAGTCCAACTAGGTGGTCGCCTAGGGCGCCGCTTTAGCAGGGGCGCTTTTTCAGTATTTATTTAATGTAGGTAGACCAGGATGGGGGCACTGGGTGGTGTGGTGGGGGGGCGCCATGGAGCCCTTTTGCCTAGGGCACCAGTTGACCTAAGTCCGCTCCTGGTTTCTTTTCATCCCTAATCAGGATGCTCTTCTTCCCCATTAAAGTTGTTCTTCCCTAGAGTCACTGTGAAATTTGCAAAGTCTCACCTCATCTTTGCTCAAGTCTTTACATTCATTCTGTGTTCCCTGAATATTATCCCCTTTAAGTCTCTAGGGCATGCCACTCTTATCTGGCTTAGTGCAGAGAACCCTTTCCAGTCTTAATTTACTTAATGTGACCACATATGCATTTCATCTGTGGGGAAGGGCATTTTGCTGAGCAAACATGGACACTCAGTGAGTCTCTATCTTGCATATCAGTGTCCTGGAGATGTATTTTCAAGACTTACTCACAAAGAAGCTTTATCCTTTCAGCTGAACAACAAGCCTGTTGTCTAGCACATCAACCCATAAGATGGAATCTCCTTTTACGAACTATGTCATGGCATTATGAAAATGTGGGAGTTGGTACTCAATTCCCATTACATCTTGGCGATGATATATATTGTAGAAAGGTAAACTCACTGGCAGACTGATTAAGTCACTCTCTTCTCATGTACTCTGATTACTGATTCTTTATTCAGTTGAACAGTTGCTAAAGCTTTCATTTTTGGGACTATTTGATATGTAACCTTATTCCCTTTCTAACCAGCACCAAGTATTCCAACTATATCCTGCTGACAGCACAACTATGAGGTCAAGATAAGGATAATCTAGCAGCTGATGGTTAAATGTCTTCCTCTACACTTTCCATAATTTCCTCTGGTGATAAGATGTATCCAAAAAGCCAGACTATAGATGCCCAAATAGATTTTTAGTAGCTCTTTTTTGCCTAGACAGATCTGTTTTTCTCTTCTTTCGCCTCATTTCCTCCAACATCTATTCAAATCTGTGGGCTGATGTCTCACCCTTGAAGCAAGCCTCACTTGAATCTTCATGCCTAGAGACAAATTGCTTGACTTTTCCAACTCCAGTGATACCTACATGACTATGCATCTCTGATACCAAATAAAAAAGCCTCTACTCAGGACACTTGTTGACAGAAGTGACCTATTTTTTTTTTGTCTGGGTATCCTGTAGGAACATAGATTCCTTTGCCCAGTCCTATTCTATTGTTTCTTTGCTAACATTCAGACAGTTTTGTCACTGTCCACAACTGTCTTTGGTCAAGATCCATTTAATAGCCATCCTTAACTTTAATTTTGTCACAATTCCACTTCTCTGGCATCTTTCTAACTGTATAATACCTTTTTGAGCAGGACCTTTCAGCTAGATCCTCATTGATAGATCATGTCTGATCTTGGGATATTTACTTTGCACTTCAGAGTCAGAGTTCTTCACCATTCAGAGATACATCCCCATCTGATTTAACATTTTAGTTTTGAAGACATCCTTTCTGGTGGCTACTACCTCTACTACATCTCAGATGTACAAGAACTTTTTGTTTATCCTTTTTATCTGTTTTTCCAAATGAAAAGTATAATGCTTAGGACTAACTTGTCCTAAGCTTGCCAAAGAAACTAATTTAAATCAGCATATTACTTTGCCCATCATCTTCTCAGAATTTTCCATTCATAGAAAACATCTTCTCTGTGGCCAGGGCCAAGTCATTCAGAAAAGATGAACTGCTTTTTTGTGTCCATTGCCAGATCCTGGCTAACGGGAACATTAATTAACAAGCACATCCTTTCCAAATGGTTAACCAATAGTACTGCATTTTGCTATGTACTCCCCATAATGGGGTAGCACAAAAGGGGTGATACCACAATTACTAATGATCATTCCTCTAGGGTAGGGGCTGGGTCCACTACCTGTTATTACAGCACCATCTTACTTGACATCTTTGCACCAGCAACTTGGTTATATCTACTGTATTAATATGGTTCTCTCTCAATATACCTCCTACTAACCTACTTTCAGCTTACATTCATAAACGTTTTGACCATGTCGCTATTATTATACCTTCCCTATATTCTCTTGTTCTGACTCACTTTTGTCCTTCTTCCATCTCATTTTATGATAGGTATTAACTTTATTGCCTCAATATAATATGGCATTTTAATGGAGTTTTTCTTTTTTATTTCCTTTCATAGCCTGTGATCACTACATTTGACCCTGATACTGCAGGAGCTCTGCCATAAGGGCCAATTCCCAAACATTTTCACTGAGAAATTTGCCTTTATATAAAAGCTGTCTTTCTGCTTTTCCCGGTTAGGGGTTGCCACAGCGGAACTCCGGTTCACTGATGATTGGCAGTGAATTGTTACAGTGTCAAGTTGCCAGCCCAGCGCCAACCTTCAAAGAAGGCACACCCACACACCTACCTGCATGTCATTAAATTCACTCAACCACGGGCAGAACATGCAGACTCCACACAAAAGGTGCGCTAGCCAAGAATTGAACCAGAGAACCTCTTGCTGTGAGGTGACAATGCTAATTGCTGCACCACCGCGGCATCTAAAAAAACGTCTTTCATTTTTTCCCGGTTAGGGGTCGCCACAGCAGAACTCCTGCTAATGACTGGCAGTGGATTTTTATGGTGCCGAGTTGCCAGCCTGATACCCAGCCTTCAAAGAAGGCACACCCATTCATGCACGCACCTACCCACATGTCTTTAACCATCACACGACCACGGGGAGGACATAGACTCCACACAGAAGGAAATGTAAGTAAATTTAAATTGAAAATCCTTACTGTATATTAACTTTAAATAGATACCTATTTGTGCTGGAAAGTGGCTTTAATAGCTTCCCAATAGAGCAATCCTTGCACTCTAATGACAACTTACTAAGCTGGCCACTGTCCTTTCTCTTGACCAATAGTTTACACTGTATGTCAGTTACTTAGCCTTTTGGTTGACACATTTAAGCATTCAGAAAAATAAAGAAAACCTGTTCTACTTTGTACCTCTGTGCTAATTGCTTTCCATGGGCTATAAATTAATTAATTAATGTTTTAGTTTGACCCATATTAACTTTCAGAATAATAGTAAGGGTTATAATCACCAGTAGTGGCCAACATGGAGAACTGACTCGGGATTCTGCCCAAAAAGCTACTGATAACAGACTTCCTCTCATGAGATATAAAGTTTATGGGCACAGTGCTGTTCTTCTTGAACTTGAATATACATTTCTTGTTTTTGTTTTGCTTGTGCTTGGTTGTCTAAGTGTCATATTTGGCTATCTGTGCTTTATCACTTCAGAATGTGGAAATGTGCTTTAGCCAACTGTCACTGCCGTATTCCTTCTCTGTGAATGCAGCATCCCGGAGAAAAAGTAAGGATGACTTTAATGTTTATTATTATTTTTTTTATTATTTAGAACACTGTCTTTTTTTCTTTGAGTTGCAATGATCACAGAGTGAGAATAATAAAGTAAAATGGAACTGGAGGCAACTCCCTCCACACAAAGGGGTTGCATGGACATTTGTGTGTCATACTGTGGTCAGAGTGTTTACAAGAATGGTCTATGTTGTTGATCATTCTTCAAGTAATCTTTTTATGTCTATTAAGGGAACAGTTTTATAAACTGGTTAGTGAGCAGAATCCTTCCTGTAGTTGGGGATCCATGTGACCTGGTAGATACTGGGCATTTGACACTACAATAGATCTGTAAGAAACTCCTACATAAGGAGGTAACATATTCTCACTCCATCCTTATTTTCTTATTTCCTCTGCCATCCTCTCTTCTTTCTTTCTTTCTTTCTTTCTTTCTTTCTTTCTTTCTTTCTTTCTTTCTTTCTTTCTTTGTTTTTCCTTCCTATTTCTCACAGACATTAATTTTGGTGAAAGCAGTTTGGCCTGTGTATTATGGAAAAGAAGACGGAGGTCTATCAACTTGGTATAGGTTTATCAAACAGTCCAAATGCTTGTAGCATAAATCCTAAAAGTTGCCCAAGATGCATCTTTCTCTTACAAATCTCCCATTATGGTAAGTGCATAACATTTTATTTATCTTGGCACCAACAATTTAGCCACTTTTATGGGGCATGTGCAGTGATAACATCACACTCTGTGTTATGGGTTGCGTTCACTCCTCCCTCTTCTAGATAATACTTCCATGGCTAATTGGGACAGACCTCGTGGAAGCAGGTATGGTTGTTATCTACCCATATGGACTGACACTCTTCTCAGTTTACTTTTGTCTCAGGTCTATAATAATTGGCTTCTATCCATCCTTTAAAATGTTATAGTTCTAAACCCATCTCTTCAAATTCAGGGATTTGAATACCACATCATCAAAAGGCAAGCAATTGTAAAGATGACTGCAAAACCATGGTAAATCCATTTATGGCTCTTCAACCACTCACCATGCATGAGACACAAAAAATACAAAGTGTTAGAACAAAGTACCACACCAACAAATACTAAAAGAAAACAAAAAACGCTAACAAAAAGCATTTCTGAAAAGGAGCTACTTTTTTTGCAACCCCTTACTTATATATATGCTAATTTCAAAGTTGCACAGTCATGGGGAAGTCAGCAACTTGTCAAACTGTGATAAAAGAGTGCTTTGTTAACTTTGGAGTTTTGATAGCTGCAGTGAGAATCCCAAACATTTTATGAAATGGCAGTCATAATCATTGCATCCTCCCATCTACCCCAACATATTTCTTTAAAAACTTCATTCCACTGATTCAAAAGCCTTGTTAATATCAAATAACACTGAAAATCCCTTGCAACCCATATCTCCTAATTCCATCCATAAATGCAGTTACCAACCACCAGTTAATCTTTGACCACTTCCCTTTCACAAAACGTACCTGCTCTTTTTGAATGAATACCAGGATAATTCATTTCTGGCTGCAAGAATCTTTTCCACTGTCTTATCATGTGCACTTGCCGGTCTTATTTCCTTCTTCTCCTTTTGTAATACTGCCTCCAGAAAGAGATTTAATAAAAATGTTTAGTGCTTTCATTGACCAGTTGCAAAGGACTTTTTCAGAAAAATAAAACATTAAAATCATGTCCTTATATTGCCTTTAGAATGATTACATACTGCTTCTACTTGACAACAAACATCCCATGACTTAAAAAACATAATATTAAAAAAGAAATGAAAAATAGAAATCATTTGCAAAAAAACTATATAAACTTAAGCAATGAACAATATCTAAGAAAACATTTTATTTTGATGATCTCACTGAGACATTCACTGAACATGTATACACTAAGTCAAAGAACAGAAGAGTTATACTGACCTGCCATTGGATGTACATCATGTACAGACTTTTATTTTTTTTAAGTTGTTCACAAAATGGAAGATTAAGTGAAGGTAACGTTCAGTATAATTTGAAAATGATGAAGACAAGATTACAATCGCTTTTACAAGGGCAATAGTCCTTGTCACAATGACGTCATCAATTTTCTCTGATTATTTTTTTAATTCCTCCAGTATCAGTGGTTAAAGTGATGGTAAACCACTTGCTATAATCTGAATTGTTCTGTTCAGTATTCTTAACAGGGCAACAGTATGTTAGTATAAGAAGAAATTTAGTGTTTGTCTTATTCAAAACCTCTTCAGCTATATTCAGCAGTCTGTCCTTAGATTACCTTCTGTCAACAAATAACTCAGTGAAATGATTAATTTAATCACTAAATACTGCATTACTGGTGATCAGTCCACAGCTATAACAAACTACCCAATCACAATGTTGTATTTCATATCTATGGGTTCTTAACGCATGAAATGCAAGTAGCTGCTCGCAAAAGCTGGTTTTCAATATAAGCTATTTTTAAATCTGTTCACAGAAACTTTCAGATACATAAGTGTGTCAAAAAAGTTTACTTTCATTCCAGTTTCACCTTCGGGAAAATGTAAAAAAGTGTTATTATTAAGAGTATCAATAAACATATCAAACAATTCTGCAGTTTTTTTTCCACACAAAGAATATATCATCAATCTGCTTGAAAAATGCATCCCTTGTGAAAAGCAGATATTGATACAAAAAGTCAAATTCTCACCAACTCAGAAGCACATTAGCAAATGTTGAGGCTTTTCTTATTCCCACAGCCACACCTTTAACTTGATGGTAAAATCTGCCATTGAGGGCAAGAAAAGTTCATCAATAGGATATCGATCAAAATACATAAAGTAGTGATTCGAGCATCAATAAAACAGTAAATTTTCCTCAAGACCAACTTGACAAATTTGATACCAATGTCATGGGGAATGGATGTATATGAAGAAACGATATCAACAGTACCCAACCAAACTTCTTTGCCTTCAAGATTGTATTCTTTTAGATAATCTGAAGAAGTTTCATGAATCTCTTAAATACGAGGCAGACTTTTGCATTAAATCATTAAAAATATAATCTCAGTTAACTGCAGTATATTCAATTGCTGAGCCTCTATTTGCTCCACTATGCTGGAAAGGGAGGATTTTTTGGTGTCTTTATGTGAAATAGGAAAAATTCAATAATCGCCCTATCCTAGGATGACATAAAAAAAATATTTTTTTTCTAGGTTAACACATGCCTGACAGAAGAAGTCCAGTAAGGTATCAACCATTCCAAACTTATCATTAATAAAATGTAATGCTACGTCATGGTAACTAGCAACTTTGTTTAAATGTTCTTCCATTTGCAGCACTCATTTATCAGTATCCGCAACCACTATTCCATTCTCTTTGTCTTCTTGCATGTATTTCAAATCAGTCATTAGTTTGAGTACATTTAAGGTTTCCCTTCTTCAATATGTAAGTTAAAAAAAAAAGAATCCACTGGTTTGATGGTTGTTGAGAAGATTCCCTGAACTTTCTGTCAAACACATCAACAAATGTTCTTTAAAGGTGTGATTAATGCAGGATTGCTGGCAATGTACTTTAAACCAGTCTCAGAGTAAATGCCAATTAATGAATTGTCATTTAATACATATTGCAAATGTAATTTCTCATTGTAGGTTCTTAGTTCCAGCAAGACATTAACCATGTTTATTCCACATGTGGGAATAAATGCATAACCTTTCTAAGTATCTGATTTTGCTAAAGGTCAAGCATCTTTGAGCTCAACTTCAAAATAAGTATTTGTAATGAGAAGACGAATGGCCTCATTCTCTCTCTCCCTCTGCATCTGTAGCTCATGTAGTTAGTCTAGCATGTCTTGTTGTGAAAGACCATTCCTTGTTGATAAGTTAGAGCAGTAACTTGATCCCCATGTTATTTGTTATTGCTTGTGTTCTGTTGACTAACCTCTTTGAACTCCTCAATGGCTGCTGTCTTTCTATTCCCCCTAAATTACTTCCATTTTCATGTCACTGCTTGCAGCATTCTGATTGCAGGATGCAATCACATGATTTTTTTTGCGTTAGTCTGTAAAACAACCCATTTTTGTAGGCACACATCCCAGGTCCATGTGTTGTATGCAATGCACCTCTTCTAGTAGGTATCAACACTGCAGAAGGCCAGACTGATTCTGTACTGCCAAGATAGGTAGGAGAGCAACAGATATCCTAGCTATGTTTTTCCTTGTTGTGTCCCACTGATTAACCTGTCCTTTAGCAACTGAATGTTTTTAATTTGTGAGTTATTCCCTTATGTGAAATACTGATAAATATCTTAATAAGTTAAATAAACAATAGCATGTGCTTAGGTCATCCTGATTGTGAACTTAACTCCCTGTAACTGTTTCAAAATTTCCAGTTCTAAATATTTACAGAGTGAAGTCTGTCATTACCAGCATATTATACTGATTCTGTATAAGCTGCCCTGGCTACTTATTCATCAGCAGATCATTTTAAAACGTATGTCTTTGGCACAGCATGATTTGGGTCCCCTCTACTTATAGTTTCTGTGGCATTATGTCAATCTCTCCTTTTCCTATGCTAAGCCATTCAGAGAACGTTGACCCTTCCAGACATATGGTTCAAGTCCTCTGGTATTTATGCCTTTGTTTTACATGGGACACTCCCATGGAATGTCACCTATTTGGTTGAGGAATTCCTCCACAGAATGCAGATTGAAACATTTCTGAAAAATCTATTTATTTGATCTGTCCTACAATTGACTGATGTCTACGTTTATTTTATGATGCCATTTTACCACACATTTTTTCTGGTCACTATTTATTTTCTTCTACTTGATTTTATTATTTGTATTTGGTTTTATACCGTGGTTTCTGTATTCATGATTTTACTGTATCCAGGTTTAGATATAAGCACATAAATAAACTTGAATTTGTACAGTTATTTGCCATAAGCTCTTCCATCAAGTGTTTTGGTTACCTCTTAAAAGGTTAGCACAAAATTCAAAAGGTAATTCCCCCCTCACCCTTTGACAAACACACAGACTGTTCCATATCTAGCAGCAGTAAGTCCCCTGTTACATTTTCACTAAGTTCAATGATTTTAGGCTAAAGAGTCAGAAATTGTTTGTGTCTGTTGTCTCACTTCTTTGTCAGCTGGTACCACTACAGCCTATTGTATAAGGTCAGGGATGCATGCACATTATAACATTTTAGTTAACATGAGTGAAAGGAGCTTAATAAGGGTTTCCTTGATTTCTGTATAGAAAGCTTCCAGGTATGTTTTCTGGACATGCAGAATCCTACCTCTGTAGCCTGACTTCTATGACATCACATTTCTGGTCTTTAAATACAGTTCATGAATCACAGTTTATACTCTCTCCATGCCATTGTTCCTGCCATAGCAATTGCCGGTAACTATTATTAGCCCTTTAAGACCTTATGAGGGTTCATGCTATACTGACATTCATGTCATCAGATGGAATGCTGTTCAGTTTCACTACTTGCTATTTAAAGGTATTCTGTTTACTAAAGTTGTCCATGCAGACTCTTCAGAACAGGAGTTTATAGACTAAATTACTAATAGTAATATTAATAAATGATTAGCAAAGTGTGAATAATAAATAATATTTTCTTTTCTGGTATTTGTTTTCCAGAATAATGACTATCTAATGTCATTTTTGTATGAGTCTTGGATGAACAATACGCAGAATAGCACCTTCACTCTAGATCCTGACACAATACCGTGCAACTACACAGTCAATAATGAGGCTGCAGGTATACTTCTTTGTGTTGTCTACATCCTGATCTTCTTCCTAGCCATTCTGGGTAACATTATTGTGATTGTTGTCATCAGTCATAACAGGCAGTCCATGTCATCAACTGACACATACCTTCTGCACCTCAGCATTGCAGATATGTTGTTTGCTACCACTCTACCTTTCTGGGTTACCAACACCTTAAAAGAATGGGTCTTTGGGGATTTCCTCTGCAAGGCAATAAGTATGGTCCAAGAAGTTAACTTCTACAGCAGCATACTGTTCTTGGCTTGCATCAGTGTTGACCGATACCGAGCTATTGTCAAAGCCCATAAGCACAGACATCCAATTTTTACAAGATTGTCGTGTGTAGTAATCTGGGGTTTTGGCATTTTTTTCTCTTTGCCTGTTTTGTTCCGATCTGCATTTAAGGCAGTTTATAATGGCAAGCTTGTTTGCTATGAGGACTATAATGATAAAACACATCTCCAGTGGAGAATGATTACATGGCTATTACGTCACATCATTGGTTTTTTATTGCCCTTGAGTGTCATGCTATTCTGCTATGGTGCCACTATCAGAAGAATATTCCAGTCCAAGAACTTTGAGAAGAAGAAGGCTATGAAGGTAATCATAGCAGTTGTGCTAGTATTTCTTGTTTGCTGGTTGCCTTATAATGTTGTCATATCTATTGACACATTATTAAGGTGCAGAGTCATGGAAGAAACCTGCCAACTTAGGAATCGCATTCTAACAGCATTGTCAGTCACGCACAGTTTGGCACTCTTACACAGCTGTATAAACCCTATCCTCTATGCTTTCATAGGAGTAAAGTTTCGATACAATGTCCTCAAAATCCTCATGAAGCAAGGCATACTCAACAAAAGCTTTGTGCGAAAGTACGCTCGATCATTTTCAGTTTCTTCTGACTCTACCATGTCTTCTACGACATTATAGTTTACTATCAGGAGGAGCACAATGAACATATCAAAAATAAACAGGAAGAACCTGTGATGCATTTTTTGCCAAGAGTTATAAGGCAACGTTGTGATGATGTCTGAACAACTCAGTGAAGAACAAAAATTAATGTATGAAAAACTTACACAAACACAAAGGTTGAAGGCTGTTGAAATATCCTCATGTCCAATAGACTGCAGGAATAATGTAAGGTTTTTAAGACAGCTTTCACTTTGATTTTGAAATTCAGTACCTTGAAGGTATACAAATGCAGAAATATTTAGCAAGCTGCAGGTTTCTAAAGATCTAAGTGGCTCAGCAATGTATACGTGCTGTGAACTATTCCAAGATTACCTTATGACCATATGCAGTGATACTGTCTTGCTGTCAGACATTAGACAAGCACTCTGTCTGACAGAAATAGGAAGTCAAAGGCAAATGGAATTTTGAACTTTAAAAGCAATCACAGACATTGCAAGTTTGTCTTATTTTACATATTCATGCTTGAAATAGTTAAAATTATAAACATGGTGTTTGGATCTTAATTCTTACTATTAATGTCTGTAGTAGTTTGCATGTTTTTCATGTATGTTCATCAGTAATAGTTGTGTAAAACTTACAATTAAGAAATTTAAAAGTGTAGCCTGAGATAATTAATGGATTATTTGAACAAAGTGTGTGGCAGTAACTGCACTTTCACCCTGAACAAATAATTACATGTATACTTGTTTGAAAAGAGAATAAGCCATTTAGCTTCTGCCCTTCTTCTATCTTTGCATTCATCCTTCCACTTTTACTTTCACCACTTGTTCCATACCCTGCTGAATGTTTCAATGGATTCCATCTCCAACACCCATTTTAATAGGACATTTTATATATACACAGTCTTCTCTGTGATGAAGTATTTTTTCAGATCTAGGGCAAAGACTCTTATAAGCTTCTGCCTCTACTCTCTTACCTATTCCACCCTTCTTGCTCACCTTAGCCCTATCATATCTCCAGGACATAATTTTATATCCCTATATAATGTCCCCCTCTTTCTGTTTCTACAGCATCTCATCTTCCTTGGTCAGACATTTTCCCCAGTGACTTTGTTCACTCCCCCTTTTCATAGTTTTCTTTGGACTTCTGACAACAGCCTGATATATCTCATCTAAAGATCCGAGACACCTGATGCAGGCAGTTTTCAAGTTATGGCCTGACCAGGGCACATGCGAGTGGTAGCATTACCTGTTTGTTTCAGGAATGCATTATCTTAAAGATAACACCCCAGTTTTCTGTTTACTCCTCCCATGGCCATCTCACTCTACCATTGGAAGTCCAATCTAGATATGCCAGTCTGTTTTTCTCCCCTGATAGGTTTAGTTTTACTCCCATCAGCTGATACCTTACATCAGAATTGACATCATTTTAAACTAGTGTGGCTGAAACTATGACAATCATTGCTTTATCAGTATTTTACTACAACAGCTTGTTAGTCATATTAATTTGCATCCATCCATCCAACCACAACTCCTTTTTCCCATTTTTGCACATAGGGTCAGGGTGGCACTTCAACAGTGACAATCATCTAGAGCCAAGGTTCACATTGCCAGGTGGCTAGCCCTGCCATGGTTGTTCTTTCACACCACACACTCATACGCACACTCATATCTATAGTCAGTTTGGAGTGTCCAATCTACCTACTGCATGTCTTTGGAATGTGGAAGGAAACCAGAGCACCCAGGGGGAAACCCACGTAACCACAATAAGGACATGCAGACTCCACACAGAAGGCATTGCAATCCTCTGCACCACTGTGCCACTATAAAGACTTTTTTAGTTTTTATATCACAATATTGCTTAAATGTTGCAAGACTGACAATTAAATAAGTCTAGGAAGACCACTGTTAACAGAATGTCTAACGATTTTATTAGAAAAAGAACAGCTACAACTGAAACATCTTAAGTTTTTCATGGATGGATATACAAGTTTTGAATAGCATTTCTGGAAATATTAACCATGCAAAAATTAAAACAGGCAATAAATGTTTGGACACTGTAACTTTTTCTTTTCTTTATTGATCATACACTATAATTATGACTGATGGGTTCCATTTTAAACAATACTAGTTTAACCCATATCCCTGTGCAGTAGTGACATAAAGTATCATAACAATGTATTAGACACAAAAGATTTACTCCATTGGATAGGTTTAAGTTACACATAAAAGTGAATGTAATTTAATGCAACAAATGATGCATGTTGTAGGTACCGTTCAGTGAGGTAACATCCAAGTAAGTTACTGAGTTATTTCAAGAAGAACACTGTTAAGTAAAACTTCATTTGCAGTCAGTTTGACTCTAATAAACTCTACTAAGCATCCTGTACTGACTGAACACTCCTAAAAGCAAGCATTTATGTGAAATGAGCATCACCTAGCTATCAAAAGAATAAACAATTATTTCAAAATAGTATTTTTTTTAAAACTAGACTGATTCAAGGTGTTCTACTGCTTACAGTGATTCCTGACATAACATGAGTCATGTTGTAGGAAGTCTTTTGTTGTAGCTGAGGATTGCAGGATCATAGGATCATAGGTTCATGAGAAGTCACTAGGCTAATGGCCCTAGGGCCCATACAAGCCTAGCCAAGTTCTTACCATTATTTCCACAATCAACACATATTGCCACTGTCCAATAGGGACACAGATGGAACCTCTGGAGTGAATTTACAGTCACCCATCCAATCATCCAGATTGCATTTGAAGAGAGCCAAAGAGGTACTTTGTTTGACATGAACTGGGAGTCTGTTCCAAAGGTGTGGTAACCTCTGGGAGACAAATCTGTCCCTCCAGCAGGCTTTATTAATGTCACATACCAGGTTAAGTTCTTTAGAACAAGTAACCCATGTACCATATGACTTACAGATATGCAGCATTTACAGTAAAGCAGGATTAGATATTGCCTTGTATGCAAGGCAGAGATAACCTCTGTGTAGTCTGTATGAAACAGGATAAAGTGACAGTGATTTCAGATGATCCCCATTGGGCAGATGCTGAAGACTTTGGATTTCCCTTGTGAGGAACCTTTGTGGTTTCTCCAATTGTCGCAGGTGCTTGAAAAGGTACATACCAAAAGGGGCATTGTGCTCAATTATTGGCCTGATGAGGGGAGAGTACAGGGAGGTGATAACTTCTTTTTTGTGGTGGCAATGCCCTTACTTATGAGATGGGCAATATAGAATACCTTTCTTGCCACTGTGGAGACATGGTAGCCAAAGGTAAGGTTGTTGTCAACCTGTGTGCCTAGGTCTCTCATCACTGAGGGTGTGTGCCTTCACTTTGCTCTGGATCTCTACAATGGTTGGTACCCCATTTGTGAGGTGCTCTGAATGAGTCTGTATGGTGTGAGATAGTGCTCATCAGACTAGATACTCTGCATCACTTTCTTAGCATTTACCTTTCAGGTTTAAGTATTTAACACACTGCCTTTATACATTTCTGCATAATGAACAAAAAAATAAAAATAAAAATGTTTTCCATTTTTTATGGAAATAATTTTGCATTATAAATGTTATATTAGCCAGTAACAAAAAAATGACTCATCACATTCATGATATAGTCTGAAGAAATAGGTAGAGAGTGTGCACAAGATCAAAGTATCAAAAGCTGCCACAGTGAAAACATCTTTTTTGCCAAATTAACTGTGCAGGTTATATCGGAGAGCCTTTAAATTCAGAACACTAACTTTCGCAGGTTACTTATCTTATGACTCTGCCTAATTAACTAATGAAAACATGGTAAGATCATAGAGGTTTCCAACAATTTACTGTCTTTAAGAAGAAAACTATAAATGTCCATGCTACAGAGTCCACATTTGTTTAAGACACTATTACACACATCACAAGAGCTCATGCAAATTGTATTAGGTGGCACTTTGGTTGTGTTGCTTATTTCTTAGAGGAATGAGACTAATTTTCAGACTGAGTTGGAAACTCATGGTGATAGAGCAAGACAGGTTTTCATTACCTGTCACTCATCACTCTTTTTCTGATGTACAATGACCTGAGAGTAAGAATAATATTTTTGTTTGGGGGGGAGGCAAGTTTAACTGCTGTGGAAAAACACTTTTCAAGTAAGTTTAATATGATTTATTTATTCATAATTGCAGTAACTTGTGTAACTGCATTTTAGGTGTTGATGTACTCAGGATGACTGCTACAAAGAATATTTGTCAAGTAATTGCAATGCTATGGAGACATAGTGAGCCTGTGTTATAATCCATAATGTAAGATATTTTCAATTATACGTTCAACCAATGGATTCAAAGTGTTAGGAATGTTCAAGTCATAGGCATTACTTGAAATACTAAAACAAATGCCATGAAACTGTATGGATCATAACCATGCTTTGTAGCACTTCCTCAGTCCAGCATTTGGCTTCAAAAACCAAAGAAGGGACTGTATTTCAATAAAATAGGATATCATCATCAGCATTAAATAAGGGTGTAGCTGAGAGATGGGGATAGAGTGATGTGGAGGCAGCACTGTATGATGGTATGGATGGACAAGCAGGGGATGGAATGGTGGGTAGTTAGTCATGCAGCATTGCATGATTGTGTCGATCAACAGGTGGAACATGGAATGGTATGAAGATGGGCATGCAGCATTGTCTAATGGTATGGATGGACAGACAGGGGACGGAGTGCTTGGTAGTTAATCATGCAGCATTGCATGATGGTGGGGGTCAATAGGTGGAACATGGAATGGTATAAAAATGGTCATTTGGCATCATATTGAATGGGGAGGAGGGATATGGAGTAGTGTGGAGGTCAGCATGCAGCATTGTATGATGGTATGGACAGACAGGTGAAGGATGGAGTGGTGGAGAGGTCAATGGCACAAATGGAGAGGTATGGCTGGAGTAGAGGGGGGGCTGGTCATGCAACACTGCATGACAGTGTGGATAGACAGTCAGGGAATAGAATTTGGTGAGATGGTAATGCAGAACTGTGATGGCATGGATGGACAGGTGAGGGATAGAATTGGGGCAAGTTGGTAATGGTGTGGACTGACGGGTGGATCATAGAGTGGTGAGAAGGTAATCCTGTGGCTCATAAGAATGGACAGATGGAGATAGGGCTGAGGGAAGGTGATCTTGCAATCTTGTATGACAGCATAGTTGGACAGGCGGGAGATGCAGTGGTGAGGAGGTGGTAATGCAGTATCATATGATAGTGTATATTTACATATGTGGAATGGAGTGGTGAGTAGTAGGTAGTCATGCAACATGATACAATGATAAGTCTTGAGAAGTGGAAAAGGTGTTTTAGGGAGGTGGTCATGCAGCGTCATATGATGGTGTGGCTGGACAGCTGGGGAAAGAGTTTGGGGTGGTGGTCATGCAGCATCATATAATGGTGTGGCTGGAGAGGTGGGGAAGGAGTTTTGGGGATGTGATCATGCAGCATCTTACAATGGTTTCACTAGAGAGATAGGGAAGGAGTTATGGGGGGATAGTCATGCAGCATCATACAATGGTATGGCTGGTGAGATAGGGAAGGTGTTTTGGGAGGTGGTCATGCAGCATCAGGTGATTATGTGGATGGAGAGGTGGGAAAAAAGTTTGAGGGGGGTGGTCATGCAGTATCTTACAATGGTGTAGATAGAGAGGTGTGAATGGACTAGTGCACATACCTCTCAACCTCTTAGAGCAAGAAATCTGGACAAAGTTATAAATAAAAGTGGGACAAAGGACCAAAAATAGTGACAGTTTTTAAATATTGTTCTTGCAATCTTAGAAAGTTGATAGAATAACAGGTTTTGAATTAGCATGAATTTTCTGAAAGGTATGAAGTCTGAAACTCAAATGTCTGTCATTATTTTCTTACTTCAGTCTTAAATGATTTGCCACTAATTTGCCAGAAAACCACAATTTTATAAAAAATGGACCAAAATTATGAGGCAAAAATCTGGACACTTTGCGAAAATTTGTACAGTTGAGAGGTATGACTAGTCCCCTTGCACCCCCTCACACCCCCTGCAAATTAACTATACCAAATCTGAGTTCACACTACAGTGAGGAAAATGTGAAATTCCCCAACCTCACTGTACCACGATCTTTGTTCAAAAGCTTTGAGTTTTCAAAAACTCAGTCATAAGGAAATATGAATTTTGAATTTCTGACAACTCAAGTTTCTGATAGGAACCCATATATCTATATCTATTTATCTATCTCTATATGTTTATTCAGTAAACACAGGGGTGTGGTTTAATGTCTATGTTATGGATAGTCGAGTAGTGGTAATGTCGATGGTGTGTAATAATGACACAGTTAAGTGGGGTTGGAGAGGTGAGAGAATTTGTGCATATATATGCGAGTCAGGCCCCAGAATTCATGAAGCTTGTGCCAGGTGCAGGCGTGGCATCAGTGTTCTGACACCAAATATGTCCGCCGAGCAATTCAGGTACGAGCTGTTTCCACGTGCACTACCTGCATATGCTACGCCCACACAACTCCTGGGCCCTGTATGCTAATTACCCCATATGCAGCAGTGCAGCATGCAAATGAAGGTATGTAGCAATCCAGGAAGTGGTGCAGGCATAGTGTAAGCATGCAGAAATGTAAACCGTAGAAAACGGTTTACAATTTTGCAAGCATAAAATCGAAGCCATGACAGCCGACCAAACACATGTATTATATTGTTAATATATGCCAGTGTCTAAATATATAGCCATTGGCATAAAAAATTTACAAAATATAAAAGTAACATTTAGTATATATAGTCGCACTATCGCGACGTGGAAGCACAGGGCAGCGGTGCACAAAGGGGATTGCAAGGAATATATAAAAATATAGAATAAAACCACAATGAAACACATATTACGATTTCCCCATAATAGTCAATAGCAGGCATGCTACACTATACTATGGAGCAAGGGTTGCTAAGGGGCAGTGTTATGCGCAGTAGCTAGGAATTAATAGGCAATGCAAATGAGAGGAGTAATAGTGAATCACAGATTCTCTGCTGGTGTAAGGATGCACCACACAGCATAGCATTATAACACCAAGGTTTGTCCTTGAGATAAAGATGACATCAAGAGAGAGGTGTGTCGCCATTGCTCTAAGCACATTGGAACATTGCTAAACCGGTTTGCCCCTAGCTAGGCAAAGCTGCAGGATAGGGGTGTTTTGAATTGGCCATAGCTATGCTTAGCTGAGAGTACACAAGGTAACCAAGTATGCATGTGAACGAGATGAAAACGCACGTAAACCCGGTAAATGGGTTTGTGCGGCATGTACTGCAGCTGAAACAGGAAGGATATAGGAAAGAAATAAGGAAATGTTGCAGCAGTGAAATTGGAGTACAAATGACTAATTAACATGTAGGAGCCTACAGTGGGCCATTGACAACAGCTAACAAGGCTGCAAGCAGCTACCTGCAGAACAGGAAAGGGGAGGGGCTGTACTGTTAAGAAAACAGTAAAGTGTCAAAACAGAACAAAGCCGATTTGCAGTATATCAGCTACAAGGCACATTTTGCCATGACGGGTAGGAAAAGTACAAAACAAGAAAGACGGCAGGTGGATGCATTTCTGATAATGGGAGGGGATCCAGGGTTAAAAGTGAATTAAAGGGCAACAGATTAATCAAGGCAGGCAAGTAGATCTCCACAGTAAAGACCCCACACTTGCAGTACTCATTGCAAAACCCATAATTAAGACACGCTGCAGCTGGAATAGCTCATACACATCCACTGACATCAGCAGCATCCATAGCACAATAGTATAATGTGTGAAAGCACCTTACATACATTTGTGTATTCCCATACACTCTGCACCAGTGGTGTATACAGATGGGGAAATTTTAGTATGTACATGTTAGGGGCTGCCATAGCTTTGATCCACCAGCATGTGTTGGAGACTGAAGGTGGTGTGGAGGATGATGCACATGACCACCTCAGGCAAGAGGGGAGGAAAAGAGTGTTCAGACCAAGGGTAACCTACCAGGGGCTACATGATCTGGAGATAAAAGAGCGTTACAGGGTGGATGGGGGCATCCTACAGCTACTTGTTGAGCTGTGCCGGCAACGCCTCAGAGCCAGAACAAACAGAGGGGAACCCATCCCAGTGGATACAAAGGTATGTGTAAGCCTGAGAATATTAGCTACAGGTACCTTTCAAAGACCAACTGGGGATATCATGGGGATCTCACAGGCATCAGCATCCAGGGTACACCAGTTCCTGGATGCCATGTTACCACATGCCAATGAGCACATATACTTCCCCCGAATGCAGGAGGAGTTGGCCAGCAATATGCGTCTCTTCCACCATGTGGCAGAATACTCAGAGGTATTGGGTGTAATAGACTGCATGCACATACACATCACGTCAACACCCAGTGAGCAGGGTAGGCGCTACATAAACCGCAAGGGATACCCCTCCATCAACTGCAAGGTCATGTGCAATGCCCAGGGCATTATCATGGATGTGTGTGCTGGCAGCCCTGTAAGTTATCACGACTCCCACATCTGGCATGCCTCACAGCTGTATCAGTTATTTATTTGTCAGGGGGGACATCCCAAATGGCCACCT
Source organism: Protopterus annectens (assembly GCF_019279795.1). Classification (NCBI taxonomy): domain Eukaryota; kingdom Metazoa; phylum Chordata; order Ceratodontiformes; family Protopteridae; genus Protopterus; species Protopterus annectens. Next base: position 1,771,619,443 of record NC_056737.1, read on the forward strand.
GGTGGTGGATGCTGGCTGTGCACTGGAACCGTGGATGATGACTCCCATCAGAAATGCACACACACCCATGCAGGAAAGCCATAATGAGGCACACGTACAAATCAAAATAATCATAGAGCATGTGTTTGGGATGCTGAAATCACAGTTCCGTTGCTTGCACATATCTGGTGGAGCCTTGCAGTACTCTCTAGGCACGTGTGCCCACATCTTCATAGTGTGTACCATGCTACACGTTATGGTCCAGAGGAAACAGCTGCAGCAGGGACAGAATGGTGAAGGCCCTCACAGCCTACCACCATTGCCAAGGGCTCCACAGGCACAGATGTACTCAGACCATGAACACCCTGAGCCAGCCTCAGTAGGCAGATGGAGGTGTGCCCAGTATGCCCATGCCTTGGCAAAGAGGGAACGTATAGCTCACACACTGACAATGTAGGCACCTAGGGACTGACACCTTTCTCTACCTGCAAAAACAGTAAAAATGGATGGCACACACAAGACTACCTGTAAATTGTCATGTATAGGCAGTCTACTGTGTGCATCCAACATAGGCAACCCTCAACGGCCATTGGCACAAGGTAAGTCAACACCTGAACAGTAAATTAAGCTATCAGCATATGCAGATACTGTACGCATAGATTCATAGGTAGGTACTTGGCCAACTGCCAGAGGCCATTCATAAGCCCAGCCAAAATGTGTCAGCTTTTGCCACGCCATTGATTCATTAACTGTCTCTCTGTGGAGCAGAGCCAATGGTGGAATCTCTGGGGTGCATCTACTGTTCCCCATCCACTCTTCAAGGTTTCTCTTGCAGAGTGTTAGTGAGGGGCTCTGTATAATGTAGTTAGGGATGTTGTTCCAAAGTATGGGGAGTGTCTGTGACAGGAATATGTCCCTCCAGTATCTTCCAGTTATTGTTGTGGCAAGGTTCAGCTCACTACAGTGTGTGGCTAACTGTGACATGGATTCCCATAGGTGGAGCATATCCATTAAGCCTGAGTTTGACATGGCTGTGTTGGTCAGTGGAGATCATCTCTGTGTAAATGAGATGCCACTGAGTAAAGCAGGAATTTATTCAGTCTGGCTGCATAGGCCATACGTTGGAGGCCAGTATTCCCCTTGGCGAGGTACATTTGTGGACCTCCCAGCTGTTGAAATTGCCTTCTGAGGTACATCCCAAATGGGATATTATACCCTATGATGGGATTGATGAGTGATGAGTAAAGGGGCACTCTAACCCCAGTATGTCTAGATGGGAATCCTTTAGTAATCAGATGGCCTACATAGAAGGATGTCCTAACTACTGTGGAGATATGATTGTCAAAGGGGAGATCACTATCCACCTTAGTCCCCAGATACCCCATTACCTCATCCATATTAAAGTGGCTGCCACTTATATGTTAATATGCCGGTGCTTAATATTCCACAATGGAATGACCATGCAGTTAGTGGCACTTGGCTGAAGGCCATGATGTCGACATCCTGTGACATACTCTGTGAGGCCCCTTGATGGATGTCTGTGTCAGCTGGACTGTCAATAATGGCTCCCAGTTTGCAGTCATTGCCAGACATGGCCTGCTGTAGTCCACCTGTGTTTGCTTGTACCTCTAAGAAGTATATGCCAAACAGTAGGGCTCCCAGGACCAAGTCCTGTGGGACACCAGTCGTGACTGGTCAAGACTTGGACCTGGAGACTGCTAGTCATACCAAGTGGGTTCTGTGTGTAAGCCCATTGGCAACCCAACCTGTGATGTATGAGTGTATGTACAGGCTGGTGTGTTTATCAATAATACCTGAGTGGAGCTTGGTGTCAAAAGCCTTTGTGAGGTCCAGGTAGTATGTGTGAACCACCTCCCCATCATCTAATGTCTTGGTGACTGTATATAAGACGTCAAACAGGTTCAGTAGGCATGAACTGCACTCAACCAAGCTGACCTGGGTTGGGTCCCATGTTCGGAGGTTACCAATGTCTTTGTTAATGAGTGCCATGAGGATGCGATCCATACCATTGCAGACCATGCTAGTCAGGCTTATGGGGTGGTAACTACCATGGTCAGTTATGATTCCACCTTGATGGAGTGGAATAACCATTGCCACGTGCCATTGTATGGGAATGTAGCCTGTGCAGAGGCTGAGGTTGGAAAGCTTAATTATGTGTGTGGGGGGGTCAGGTTGTCTTGTACAGTTTGCAAGATGCAGTCTGGGACAACATCTGCCTCCATTGATGCTGTGTTCTGCTGTTAGAGAGGGCCATTTCCACCTGTGTGTCTCTGATGTGTGGAATACTGTACCTTTCGGGTAGTGTTGTGGGCTCTTTAGGGGGTGTAGTATGCACTGAATGTATCTGCAAGGATGTTGATGATATCAGTAGGGTCAGCATATTTTGTGCTATATTTCACCGGCACAGTGCAAATCTGTGTGTCACCACTTAGATCCCTGACATACTCAAAGAAGGCTTTGTGGTTATCTTTCGAATTCTTGCGTATTCTCCTGCTGATGTTAGCCTTGGATGATGTCATGAGGGACTTACGTATCATACTAATAGTGGTCACGGATGTCTGCCCTTTGTGGGATTTGCTGTTTGCCTGGAACACTGTTCTACTTCTGTAGTATAGCCTATTTATTTCAGAGGTCCACCAGATGGGTGTCCTTGTCTAGGAGGAGTGAGCCTTGGTTTACCAGTGATGGCACGATCCATACATCCATGTAGGTGCTTATAGACTGCATTTGTAAATCTGTCTGTATCTTGAGCAGTGTTTCCCCTTAGAGTGGGGGCTGTGAACCCCCCCACTCCTGTCACTAGTAGTGTAAATTTAGCTGTAGGAAAGGTATACACTGTGGTATCCATGGGTGGGGTCCATACGTTCATAGGTAGGTACTAGGCTATCAACCTAAGGGCCTATGTAAGTCTAGCCAACAAGGTTCCTTGGCTTACGCCACCCAAGAAAGTTATTTTCCTGTGCCACTGTCAAGCAGAGACACAGAAGTGATCCCCAGGGTGTATTTCCTATTTCCCATCCACTCACCAAGATTTTTCTTGAAGAGTGCTAATGAAAAACATTGCTTGACATAGATGGGTAGCCTGTTCCAGTATATGGGAAGTCTCTGGGACAGGAATCTATCCCTCCAGCATGTCCTGTCTATTGTGGTGACAAGGTTTAGGTCCCTAGAGCGTGTAGCTTGGAGGGATTGGGATTTCTTTAGGTGTAACATGTCCAACAGCTCTGGGTTTGGCATAGCTTTATATGTTAGGCTGAGATCACCTCAGAGTAGGCGATATGCTACGGAGTAAAGCTGGAGTTTTTACAGGCGGTCAGTGTATGGCATTTGTTTGAGGCCAGTAATCCTTTTGTGAGGTACTTCTGTGGCCTTTCCAGCTGCTGCAGATGTTTTGTGAGGTGCATTCCAAAAGGGGCATTGTACTCTATAATGGGTCTAATGAGTGTCGAGTAGAGGGGAACAATTACCTCTTTTTTCCTGGATGAGAACCCTTTTATGATGAGGTGTGCCATGTAGAAGGACTTCCTGACTACTGTGGCGATGTGACTATCAAAGGAGAGACTACTGTCCACCTGGCTCCCAAGGTCTCTTATCACACATTTGGTGTTAAGTAGATTGCTGCCTATGTGGTAGTTCATGGGTACAGAGTTTTTACCAAAGGGAATGACACTGCACTTTTTGGCATTGAGCTTGAGGCCATGGCTCTGACACCAGGCATCTGTCTCAGAGAGGCCCTTTTGTAGGATGTCCACATCATTTGGGGACTTGACTATGGCTCCTAGTTTGCAGTCATCTGCAAACTTCATTAGCCAGAGGCCTTCTGTGTTAGCCTGTACTTCAGAGAAGTAAATACCAAACAGGAGAGGTCCCAGGATGGAACCCTGTGGTACTCCACTTGTCACTGCTTTGAGGTCAGATATGGCATCTGCAACTTTTACAGTGTGGGTTCTGTCAATGAGCCAGTTGGCAACCCATCTTGTGACATAGAATACCTAGTTTGGTGAGTGTAGCTATAATTCCAGAATGGGGGATGGTGTCGAAAGCCTTGGCGAGGTCAAGATAGGTGGTGTGAGCCACCTTACCCTCATCTATGGCTTTGGTGACTGCCTCAAAGAAGTTGATCAGGTTCAGGAAGCATTATCTGCCTTTTACAAACCCAAACTGGGTGGGATCCAGAGTTTGGAGGTTACCAATGTCTTTGTTTATGAGTTCCACGATGATACGTTCCATGGCCTTGCAGACCAGGCTCATCAGGCTAATAAGATGATAGTTCCCGGGATCAGTGGTGGCTCCCCCTTTGTGGAGTGGGATAACTGTTGCTGTGCACCATTCAGTTGTCACAAAGCCTGATGCAAGGCTATTATTGAACATGGTGCTTAAGTGGGGAGCCAGTTCATTCTGAAGTTCGTGTAAAAGGCAGCCTGGGATGTTGTCCGGTCCCATGGATGCTGTGTTTTTGGCTTTAGAGAGTGCAGCTTTTACCTGCTTAGTTGTGATTACAGGGACTCTGCATTCTTCCTGTATAGATATGGGCCCTTTAGGGGGTGAGGGGGGGTAAAGTTAGCACTGAACCTATCTGCCAGGGTGTTGGCAATATCAGTTGGTTCTGTAAGTTTCGTGCCATTGTGCTGTAACTCAGAGCAGATCAGGGTGTAGCCATCGTGATTCTTGACATAGCTATAGAATGCTTTGAGGTTGTCCTTAGAATTAGTGGTGATTTTGTTTTTGTAGCTATCTTTGGAGGATCTTATAAGGGATCTCAGCTTCTTACTGAAGCTGACCAGGGAGCTCCTCCACTCATGGGATTTTATTCTCTTTTGCAACAGTTTCTTCCTTCTGTTGTACAGTTTGTTTATGGCAGGGGACCAGCAGATTGGCGTCCTTTTTTGGAGGATAGCGTCTTGGTTCTGTTTGGGATAGCACGATCCATGCACTCGTGTAAGTGTTTATAGAGTGCATTTGTGTAGGATTCAGCAGTTGTAACTGTATTGTCCATCTGCATGGGTGTCATGAAGTTCACCACTTCTGTCTTAAGAAGCATGAAGTTGGCTTTGGAGAAATGTTTTACCATGGTTTCCTTAATGGGGGGTGGGGGTGGGATGTGGATATCAAGGATGATTAGCTTATGGTCGGATCGGACCAACGAGGAGTTGACTTCAGGTGTGGAACATCAGTCACTCATGTTGGTAATGACTAGGTCTAGGATATTGTTGCCCCTGGTGGGGATGTGGATAAGTTGATCCAGGGCATTGGAGTTTATGAATTCCAGAAAGCGTTGAGCTAAGGAGTTGGTACATGAGTAGTTTTCCCAGTTAATGGTGGGGTAGTTGAAGTTGCCCATTATTAGGGTGTTTGGTTGAACCCTAGTATTTTGCCAGTACATCAAGAAAAGAGGAGTGGGAATCCTGGGGCATGGTGGGGGATCTGTAGCAAGCTACAATTTGGATTGCAGTTTTGCCCAGAGTTAGTTGCACTTGGATAACCTTGGTTGCATTATGCTGAGCAATTAGCCTGGAGGTGTGGATATCCTTAATGATTATGGACACACCTCCGCCTTTGGCGTTTTGGTCCAGGTTACATGGTCAAAAATTGTGGTATGAGTTATAGCCTGATAGTGCAGGGGTGCTCTCTGAAGCCTTGAAACAGGTCTCAGTCACTGTACAGATATCAATGTTCTCCATTTTAAGGAGTGCCTCGAGTGAGTGCATTTTGAGATTTAGACTTCTAGCATTGAGTAGCATTACCCTCAGTTTTTGCTTGCCTGTTCCTGTTACAGTGGTGAATTTGTTATTTGAACCTTGCTTAAAAAAGGCACATAGGGGTAGCAAGAGCCTTAGCCAGTATCCGGAATCCCAGGGGCAACAGGTGCAGGCCATCTGTGGCAAAGCATCATGGTCTGTCGACTATGTCATCCCAAGCAGACAGATATTGGATCCCCTTAGAATGACACCAGAAGCTTAGCCAATTGTTGAAGTCAATCATTTTTCCTTGTACTGCAGTATCATTCTGGGTGATGGCAGAATGCTACTCAGGGCTAGGGTCATACCTGCCTGGGCTAAAAGATTGGAGAGCTCTTCCCTGTCTTTTTTCATGCAGTCCAGGGAGGTACGTCTCAGGTCATTCACACCAACATGGACAATGACAGAGTCATGTTTGTACTTGTGGAGTGACCTGAGTGCATGGGTTATGTGGTGGATCCTGGCACCCGACAGGCAGCTGACAGTAACCTTCTCCTTGTTTAGCCTGGTGAGTGGAACTTCAGTGTGCCTGACTATAGAGTCACATATGACTAGTGTATTGTTGGGTATGTTGTTTTGCCTTATTGGCTGTGGTTGAGTGGCACACTTAGTCTGTGGGTTATGTGTCATTTGGGTTGTGGTGGGGGATTGAGGTTGCTTGCATTTCTGCTTTGGAGGTCTCTGTTGCTTAGACAGATTATTATTGAGAGCCTCTGCGAATGTTTTTGTGTTACTATGTGTGGATTTTGGTGGTGCAGATTTAGTGAGACTATGTGATGAGTGTGGTGTGGTGCAAATGTTTACCTTCTCCTCATGACTGTCAAGTTCAGTCTTGCTTTAGACAGCCTTACCTCCAGTTTGGCTAGATAAGTGCATCTCTCACAGGTTGCAGTGTTGAGTGGTAGGAGGAGAGGGTTGTCTGTGTACATGAGGCAATTTCTACATTGCCTCAAGATGCCCAGATTCATCAGATAGACAGGAGAGAACACTGAGAGCTGTCCTTTGGACATGCCTAAATAAAAAACTATTTTCCTCTAGATAAGTGAGGAAAGTGAATACAAGAGCTGTTTTTCCTCTAAGCAAGTGAGAAAAGTAAGTACAAAAACTGTTTTAGGTAATGAGGAAGGTTGAGTGCTATAGTAATTAGTAGCTTATTTAGTGCTTACAAGTTCTGAACAAGTGCTGAGCATGAATAAGCACATTTAAGTGCTAAAACTAAGAATCTGTATCTGCACTAGACGAGTTACAGGACAGAAACAAGTGCAAATGCAGGCTTTCAAATCAGAAAGTTGAGAGAGATGAAAGAGATTGCCCAAATGGCCAATAACTACAATTTCTGGGCCAGAACCACTCCTTATGTAGTAGACAGGTTACCTAGTGCTTACCACTCCCACTGATAGGCTAGAAGGCTTCCCTCCAACACAGAAAGGCTTGGGGGGCTCAGAAGCTTACATATAGACATGGATACAGCAAATCTGTATCTGGAACACTAGTTACAGAAAAGGTAGAAAACAGGCTTACAGTTTTTTTTTTACAACAAAAGTAGCAAAAACAGTAATAAAAACAATTCATACGCAGTGCAAGCTAGCACACTTGAATATGTAGCAATATTAGACAAAACACAGTTTAAAAAATGCAGTTAAATTAAAAAGGACTAAAAGCAAGTGCAGAAAGAGTTTATTAGGTAGAATGTGGTAAAGAGATGAGACTGGGCGACTGTCCCAGATCAAATCTACAGTGGGGCGGGCAACTGCAAAAGCCACCAAATTTAAACTACAAGCCAAAAACAGGGAATGTGGTTGGGACAAAGTTTCAACAGAGATCTAAGCAACAATTAACAAACTCTAAAACCAAAAAAAAATACTCAGCTCGGTATATTTGCAGAAAGACTGGAAAGCAGTTTCTCAGAACAGGAAGACAACAGTTTCAACAGAGATCTAAGAAACAATTAACAAACTCTAAAACCAAAAAAATATACTCAGTTCTGTATATTTGCAGATAGATTGGAAAGCAGTCTCTCAGAACAGGGAGACAACAGTTTCAACAGAGACCTAAGAAACAATTAACAAACTCTAAAACCAAAAAAATATATACTCAGCTCTGTATATTTGCAGATAGATTGGAAAGCAGTCTCTCAGAACAGGGCGACAGCAGTTTTAACAGAGATCTAAGTAACAATTAACAAACTCTAAAACCAAAAAAATATACTCAGTTCTGTATATTTGCAGACAGATTGGAAAACAGTCTTTCAAAGCACAGGTCCCAGCAATTAAATGCAGGCTGTTACTAACAGGTCTAATTTTATGCAAGTGATCATTGAGTTAGATAACTCACAAGCTGTAAAAAAACAGTTATACCAACTGAAGAAAAGGCAGAAAATGGGGGGAGGAGTTTCAACAGAGATCTAAGCAACAACTAACAGTACAAACTCTAAAACCAAAAAAATATATATACTCAGCACTAAATATTTGCAGATAGATTGGAAAGCAGTCTCTCAGAACAGGGAGACAACAGGTTAAACAGAGATCTAAGCAACAATTAAAAAACTCTAAAACCAAAAAATACATACTCAGCTCTATATATATGCAGATAAATTGGAAAGCAGTCTTTCAGAACAAAGAGACAACAGTTTCAAAAGAGATCTTCGCAACAATTAACAAACTCTAAAACCAAAATAAATATATACTCAGCTCTGTATATTTGCAGATAGATTGAAAAGCAGTCTCTCAGAGCACAGGTTCCAGCAATTAAATGCAGACTGTTGCTAACAGGTCTAATTTTATGCAAGTAATCCTTGAGTTAGATAACACAAAAGCTGTAAAAAACAGTTATACCAACTGAAGACATGGTAGAAAATAGGGGTGGGGTGGGGAAAACAGTTTCAAGAGAGGTCTATGCAACAACTAACAGTACAAACTCTAAAACCAAAAAATATATACTCAGCTCTGTATATTTGCAGAAAGATTGGAAAGCAGTTTCTCAGAACAGGAACACAACAGTTTCAACAGAGATCTAAGCAACAATGAACAAACTCTAAAACCAAACAAAATATATACTCAGCTCTGTATATTTGCAAATAAATTGGAAAGCAGTCTCTCAGAGCACAGGTTCCAGCAATTAAATGAAGGCTGTTACTAACGGGTCTATGTCTATGCAAGTGATCCTTGAGTTAGCTAACACACAAGCTGCAAAAACAGTTATACCAACTGAAGACACGACAGAAAATAGGGGGGACAGTTTCAACAGAGATCCAATCAACAACTAACAGTACAAACTCTAAAACCAAAAAAAATATACTCATCTATGTATATTTGCAGATAGATTGGAAAGCAGTCTCTCAGAACAGGGAGACAACAGTTTCAACAGAGATCTAAGCAACAATTAACAAACTCTAAAACCAAATATATATATATATATATATATATATATATATATATATATATATATATATATATATATATATATATATATATATATATATATATATATATATACTCAGCTCTGTATATTTGCAGATAGATTGGAAAGCAGTCTCTCAGAACAGGGAGTCAACATTTTCAACAGAGATCTAAGCAACAATTAACAAACTCAAAAACCAAAAAAATATAAACAACTCTGTATATTTGCAGATAGATTGGAAAGCAGTCTCTCAGAACACAGGATCCAGCAATTAAATGCAGGCTGTTACTAACAAGTCTAATTTTATGCAAGTGATCCTTGAGTTAGATAACACACCAGGTGTAAAAACCAGTTATACTCACTGAAGACACGGCAGAAAATAGGGGGTGGGGAAAACAGTTTATACAGAGATCTAAGCAACAACTAACAGTACAAACTCTAAAACCAAAAAATATACTCAGTTCTGTATATTTGCAGATAGATTGGAAAGCAGTCTCTCAGAACAGGGAGACAACAGTTTCAACAGAGACCTAAGCAAGAATTAACAAACTCTAAAACCAAAAAAATATATACTCAGCTATGTATATTTGCAGATAGATTGGAAAGCAGTCTCTCAGAACAGGGTGACAGCAGTTTCAACTGAGATTTAAGTAACAATTAACAAAGTCTAAAACCAAAAAAATATACTCAGCTCTGTATATTTGCAGATAGATTGGGAAACAGACTTTCAAAACACAGGTTATAGCAACTAAATGCAGGCTGTTACTAACAGGTCTAATTTTATGCAAGTGATCCTTGAGTTAGATAACTCTCAAGCTGTAAAAAACAGTTATACCAACTGAAGACATGGCAGGAAATGGGGGGAACAGTTTCAACAGAGATCTAAGCAACAACTAACAGTACAAACTCTAAAACAAAAATAAATACTCAGCTCTGTATATTTGCAGATAAATTGGAAAGCAGTCTCTCAGAACACGGAGTCAACATTTTCAACAGAGATCTAGGCAATGATTAACAAACTCTAAAACCAAAAAATATATACTCAGCTCTGTATATTTGCAGATAGATTGGAAAGCAGTCTCTCAGAACAGGGAGACAACAGTTTCAACAGAGATCTAAGCAACAATTAACAAACTCTAAAACCAAAAAATATATACTCAGCTCTGTATATTTGCAGATAGATTGGAAAGCAGTCTCTCAGAACACAGGTTCCAGCAATTAAATGCAGACTGTTACTAACAGGTCTAATTCTATGCAACTGAACCTTAAGTTAGATAACACACAAGCTGTAAAAACAGTTATACCAACTGAAGACATAACAGAAAAAAGGGCTGGGGTGGGGAAAACAGTTTCAACATAGATTTAAGCAACAACTAACAGTACAAACTCTAAAAAAAAAAATATCTACTTAGCTCTGTATATTTGCAGATAGATTGGAAAGCAGTTTCTCAGAACAGGAAGACAACAGTTTCAACAGAGATCTAAACAACAATTAACAAACTCTAAAACCAAAAAAATATACTCAGCTCTGTATATTTGCAGATAGGTTGGAAAGCAGTTTCTCAGAACAGGGAGACAACAGTTTCAACAGAGATCTAAGCAACAATTAACAAATTCTAAAACCAAAAAAATATACTCAGCTCTATATATTTGCAGAAAGATTGGAAAGCAGTCTTTCAAAACACAGGTTCCAGCAATTAAATGCAGACTGTTACTAACAGGTCTAATTCTATGCAACTGAACCTTAAGTTAGATAACACACAAGCTGTAAAAACAGTTATACCAACTGAAGACACGACAGAAAAAAGGGCTGGGGTGGGGAAAACAGTTTCAACATAGATTTAAGCAACAACTAACAGTACAAACTCTAAAAACAAAAAAATATCTACTTAGCTCTATATATTTGCAGAAAGATTGGAAAGCAGTTTCTCAGAACAGGAAGACAACAGTTTCAACAGAGATCTAAGGAACAATTAACAAACTCTAAAACCAAAAAAATATATACTCAGCTCTGTATATTTGCAGATAGATTGGAAAGCAGTCTCTCAGAACAGGGAGACAACAGTTTCAACAGAGATATAAGCAACAATTAACAAACTCTAAAACCAAAAAAATATATACTCAGCTCTGTATATTTGCAGTCAGATTGGAAAGCAGTCCCTCGGAACACAGGTTCCAGCAATTAAATGCAGGCTGTTACTAACAGGTCTAATTTTATGCAAGTGATCCTTGAGCAAGATAACACACAAGCTGTAAAAACCAGCTATACCAACTTAAGACATGGTAGAAAATAGGGATGGGGTAGGGAAAACATTTTCAACAGAGATCTAAACAAAAACTAACAGTACAAACTCTAAAACCAAAAAATATACTCAGCTCTGTATATTTGCAGATAGACTGGAAAGCAGTCTCTCAGAACAGGGAGACAACAGTTTCAACAGAGATCTAAGCAACAATTAACAAACTCTAAAACCAAAAAATATATACTCAGCTCTGTATATTTGCAGATAGATTGGAAAGCAGTCTCTCAGAACACAGGTTCCAGCAATTAAATGCAGGCTGTTACTAACAGGTCTAATTTTATGCAAGTGATCCTTGAGTTAGATAACACACAAGCTGTAAAAAACAGCTATACCAACTTAAGACATGGTAGAAAATAGGGATGGGGTGGGGAAAACATTTTCAACAGAGATCTAAACAAAAACTAACAGTACAAACTCTAAAACCAAATACTCAGCTCTGTATATTTGCAGAAAGACTGGAAAGCAGTTTCTCAGAACAGGAAGACAACAGTTTCAACAGAGATCTAAGAAACAATTAACAAACTCTAAAACCAAAAAATATATACTCAGCTCTGTATATTTGCAGATAGATTGGAAAGCAGTCTCTCAGAACAGGGTGACAGCAGTTTCAACAGAGATCTAAGAAACAATTAACAAACTCTAAAACCAAAAAAAATATACTCAGTTCTGTATATTTGCAGACAGATTGGAAAACAGTCTTTCAAAACACAGGTCCCAGCAATTAAATGCAGGCTGTTACTAACAGGTCTAATTTTATGCAAGTGATCCTTGAGTTAGATAACTCACAAGCTGTAAAAAAACAGTTATACCAACTTAAGACACGGCAGAAAATGGGGGGAGGAGTTTCATCAGAGATCTAAGCAACAACTAACAGTACAAACTCTAAAACCAAAAAAATATATATACTCAGCTCTAAATATTTGCAGATAGATTGGAAAGCAGTCTCTCAGAACAGGGAGACAACAGTTTCAACAGAGATCTAAGCAACAATTAACAAACTCTAAAACCAAAAAAATACATACTCAGCATCTCTATATTTGCAGATAGATTGAAAAGCAGTCTCTCAGAACACAGGTTCCAGCAATTAAATGCAGGCTGTTACTAACAGGTCTAATTTCATGCAAGTAATCCTTGAGTTAGATAACACACAAGCTGTGAAAACCAGTTATACCAACTGAAGACATGGTAGAAAATAGGGGTGGGGTGGGGAAAACAGTTTCAAGAGAGGTCTAAGCAACAACTAACAGTACAAACTCTAAAACCAAAAAAATATATACTCAGCTCTGTATATTTGCAGAAAGATTGGAAAGCAGTTTCTCAGAACAGGAACACAACAGTTTCAACAGAGATCTAAGCAATTAAAAAAAAAAAGTACATACTCATCTCTCTATATTTGCAGATAGATTGGAAATCAGTCTCTCAGAACAGGGAGACAACAGTTTCAACAGAGATGTAAGCAACAATGAACAAACTCTAAAACCAAACAAAATATATACTCAGCTATGTATATTTGCAAATAAATTGGAAAGCAGTCTCTCAGAGCACAGGTTCCAGCAATTAAATGCAGGCTGTTACTAATGGGTCTATGTCTATGCAAGTGATCCTTGAGTTAGCTAACACACAAGCTGCAAAAACAGTTATACCAACTGAAGACATGACAGAAAATAGGGGGGACAGTTTCAACAGAGATCCAATCAACAACTAACAGTACAAACTCTAAAACCAAAAGAAATATACTCATCTATGTATATTTGCAGATAGATTGGAAAGCAGTCTCTCAGAACAGGGAGACAACAGTTTCAACAGAGATCTAAGCAACAATTAACAAACTCTAAAACCAAATATATATATATATATATATATATATATATATATATATATATATATATATATATACTCACCTCTGTATATTTGCAGATAGATTGGAAAGCAGTCTCTCAGAACAGGGAGTCAACATTTTCAACAGAGATCTAAGCAACAATTAACAAACTCTAAAACCAAAAAAATATAAACAACTCTGTATATTTGCAGATAGATTGGAAAGCAGTCTCTCAGAACACAGGATCCAGCAATTAAATGCAGGCTGTTACTAACAAGTCTAATTTTATGCAAGTGATCCTTGAGTTAGATAACACACCAGGTGTAAAAACCAGTTATACTCACTGAAGACACGGCAGAAAATAGGGGGTGGGGAAAACAGTTTATACAGAGATCTAAGCAACAACTAACAGTACAAACTCTAAAACCAAAAAAATATACTCAGCTCTGTATATTTGCAGATAGATTGGAAAGCAGTCTCTCAGAACAGGGAGACAACAGTTTCAACAGAGACCTAAGCAAGAATTAACAAACTCTAAAACTAAAAAAATATACTCAGCTCTGTATATTTGCAGATAGGTTGGAAAGCAGTTTCTCAGAACAGGGAGACAACAGTTTCAACTGAGATTTAAGTAACAATTAACAAACTCTAAAACCAAAAAAATATACTCAGCTCTGTATATTTGCAGATAGATTGGGAAACAGTCTTTCAAAACACAGGTTATAGCAACTAAATGCAGGCTGTTACTAACAGGTCTAATTTTATGCAAGTGATCCTTGAGTTAGATAACTCACAAGCTGTAAAAAACAGTTATACCAACTGAAGACATGGCAGAAAATGGGGGGGACAGTTTCAGCAGAGATCTAAGCAACAACTAACAGTACAAACTCTAAAACAAAAAAAATACTCAGCTCTGTATATTTGCAGATGGATTGGAAAGCAGTCTCTCAAAACACGGAGTCAACATTTTCAGCAGAGATCTAGGCAACGATTAACAAACTCTAAAACCAAAAAAATATATAACCAACTCTGTATATTTGCCGATAGATTGGAAAGCAGTCGGTCAGAACACAGGTTCCAGCAATTAAATGCAGGCTGTTACTAACAGGTCTAATTTTAAGCAAGTGATATTTGAGTTAGATAACACACAAGCTGTAAAAACCAGTTATACATACTGAAGACACGGCAGAAAAGAGGGGGGTGGGGAAAACAGTTTCAACAGAGATCTAAGAAACAGCTAACAGTACAAACTCTAAAACCAAAAAAATATACTCAGTTCTAAATATTTGCAGATAGATTGGAAAGCAGTCTCTCAGAACAGGGAGACAACAGTTTCAACTGAGATCTAAGCAACAATTAACAAATTCTAAAACCAAAAAAATATACTCAGCTCTGTATATTTGCAGATAGATTGGAAAGCAGTCTTTCAAAACACAGGTTCCAGCAATTGAATGCAGGCTGTTACTAACTGGTCTAATTTTATGCAAGTGATCCTTGAGTTAGATAACTCATAAGCTGTAAAAAACAGTTATACCAACTGAATACACAGCAGAAAATGGGGGGGGGACAGTTTTAACAGAGATCTATGCAACAACTAACAGTACAAACTCTAAAACAAAAAAATATATACTCAGCTCTGTATATTTGCAGATAGATTGTAAAGCAGTCTCTCAGAAAAGGGGGACAACAGTTTCAACAGAGATCTAAACAACAATTAACAAACTCTAAAACTAAAAAAATATACTCAGCTCTGTATATTTGCAGATAGGTTGGAAAGCAGTCTTTAAAAACACAGGTTCCAGCAATTAAATGCAGACTGTTACTAACAGGTCTAATTCTATGCAACTGAACCTTGAGTTAGATAACACACAAGCTGTAAAAACAGTTATACCAACTGAAGACACGACAGAAAAAAGGGCTGGGGTGGGGAAAACAGTTTCAACATAGATCTAAGCAACAACTAACAGTACAAACTCTAAAAACAAAAAAATATCTACTTAGCTCTGTATATTTGCAGAAAGATTGGAAAGCAGTTTCTCAGAACAGGAAGACAACAGTTTCAACAGAGATCTAAGGAACAATTAACAAACTCTAAAACCAAAAAATATATACTCAGCTCTGTATATTTGCAGATAGATTGGAAAGCAGTCTCTCAGAACAGGGAGACAACAGTTTCAACAGAGATATAAGCAACAATTAACAAACTCTAAAACCAAAAAAATATATACTCAGCTCTGTATATTTGCAGTCAGATTGGAAAGCAGTCCCTCGGAACACAGGTTCCAGCAATTAAATGCAGGCTGTTACTAACAGGTCTAATTTTATGCAAGTGATCCTTGAGTTAGATAACACACAAGCTGTAAAAAACAGCTATACCAACTTAAGACATGGTAGAAAATAGGGATGGGGTGGGGAAAACATTTTCAACAGAGATCTAAACAAAAACTAACAGTACAAACTCTAAAACCAAAAAAAAAATACTCAGCTCTGTATATTTGCAGAAAGACTGGAAAGCAGTTTCTCAGAACAGGAAGACAACAGTTTCAACAGAGATCTAAGAAACAATTAACAAACTCTAAAACCAAAAAAATATATACTCAGCTCTGTATATTTGCAGATAGATTGGAAAGCAGTCTCTCAGAACAGGGCGACAGCAGTTTCAACAGAGATCTAAGTAACAATTAACAAACTCTAAAACCAAAAAAATATACTCAGTTCTGTATATTTGCAGACAGATTGGAAAACAGTCTTTCAAAACACAGGTCCCAGCAATTAAATGCAGGCTGTTACTAACAGGTCTAATTTTATGCAAGTGATCATTGAGTTAGATAACTCACAAGCTGTAAAAAAACAGTTATACCAACTGAAGACAAGGCAGAAAATGGGGGGAGGAGTTTCAACAGAGATCTAAGCAACAACTAACAGTACAAACTCTAAAACCAAAAATATATATATACTCAGCTCTAAATATTTGCAGATAGATTGGAAAGCAGTCTCTCAGAACAGGGAGACAACAGTTTAAACAGAGATCTAAGCAACAATTAAAAAACTCTAAAACCAAAAAAATATATACTCAGCTCTATATATTTGCAGATAAATTGGAAAGCAGTCTTTCAGAACAGGGAGACAACAGTTTCAACAGAGATCTTAGCAACAATTAACAAACTCTAAAACCAAAATAAATATATACTCAGCTCTGTATATTTGCAGATAGATTGAAAAGCAGTCTCTCAGAACACAGGTTCCAGCAATTAAATGCAGACTGTTACTAACAGGTCTAATTTTATGCAAGTAATCCTTGAGTTAGATAACACAAAAGCTGTAAAAACCAGTTATACCAAATGAAGGCATGTTAGAAAATAGAGGTGGGTGGGGAAAACAGTTTCAAGAGAGGTCTATGCAACAACTAATAGTACAAACTCTAAAACCAAAAAATATATACTCAGCTCTGTATATTTGCAGAAAGATTGGAAAGCAGTTTCTCAGAACAGGAACACAACAGTTTCAACAGAGATGTAAGCAACAATGAACAAACTCTAAAACCAAACAAAATATATACTCAGCTCTGTATATTTGCAAATAAATTGGAAAGCAGTCTCTCAGAGCACAGGTTCCAGCAATTAAATGCAGGCTGTTACTAATGGGTCTATGTCTATGCAAGTGATCCTTGAGTTAGCTAACACACAAGCTGCAAAAACAGTTATACCAACTGAAGACACGACAGAAAATAGGGGAGGCAGTTTCAACAGAGATCCAAGCAACAACTAACAGTACAAACTCTAAAACCAAAAAAATATACTCATCTATGAATATTTGCAGATAGATTGGAAAGCAGTCTCTCAGAACAGGGAGACAACAGTTTCAACAGAGACCTAAGCAAGAATTAACAAACTCTAAAACCAAAAAAATATATACTCAGCTATGTATATTTGCAGTCAGAGTGGAAAGCAGTCCCTCGGAACACAGGTTCCAGCAATAAATGCAGGCTGTTACTAACAGGTTTAATTTTATGCAATTGATCCTTTGCAAGATAACACACAAGCTGTAAAAACCAGCTATACCAACTTAAGACATGGTAGAAAATAGGGATGGGGTAAGGAAAACATTTTCAACAGAGATCTAAACAAAAAATAACAGTACAAACTCTAAAACCAAAAAAATATACTCAGCTCTATATATTTGCAGATAGACTGGAAAGCAGTCTCTCAGAACAGGGAGTCAACATTTTCAACAGAGATCTAAGCAACAATTAACATACTCTAAAACCAAAAAAATATAACCAACTCTGTATATTTGCAGATAGATTGGAAAGCAGTCTCTCAGGACACAGGTTCCAGCAATTAAATGCAGGCTGTTACTAACAGGTATAATTTTATGCACGTGATCCTTGAGTTAGATAACACACAAGCTGTAAAAAACAGCTATACCAACTTAAGACATGGTAGAAAATAGGGATGGGGTGGGGAAAACATTTTCAACAGAGATCTAAACAAAAAATAACAGTACAAACTCTAAAACCAAAAAAAATACTCAGCTCTGTATATTTGCAGAAAGACTGGAAAGCAGTTTCTCAAAACAGGAAGACAACAGTTTCAACAGAGATCTAAGAAACAATTAACAAACTCTAAAACCAAAAAAATATATACTCAGCTCTGTATATTTGCAGATAGATCAGAAAGCAGTATCTCAGAACAGGGCGACAGCAGTTTCAACAGAGATCTAAGTATCAATTAACAAACTTTAAAACCAAAAAAATATATACTCAGCTCTGTATATTTGTAGATAGATTGGAAAGCAGTCTCTCAGAACAGGGCAACAGCAGTTTCAACTGAGATTTAAGTAACAATTAACAAACTCTAAAACCAAAAAAATATACTCAGTTCTGAATATTTGCAGACATATTGGAAAACAGTCTTTCAAAACACGGGTCCCAGCAATTAAATGCAAGCTGTTACTAACAGGTCTAATTTTATGCAAGTGATCCTTGAGTTAGATAACTCACAAGCTGTAAAAAAACAGTTATACCAACTTAAGACACGGCAGAGTTTCAACAGAGATCTAAGGAACAACTAACAGTACAAACTCTAAAACCAAAAAAATATATATACTCAGCTCTAAATATTTGCAGATAGATTGGAAAGCAGTCTCTCAGAACAGGGAGACAACAGTTTCAACAGAGATCTAAGCAACAATTAAAAAACTCTAAAACCAAAAAAATATATACTCAGCTCTTTATATTTGCAGATAAATTTGAAAGCAGTCTTTCAGAACAGGGAGACAACAGTTTCAACAGAGATATAAGCAACAATTAACAAACTCTAAAACCAAAAAAATATACTCAGCATCTCTATATTTGCAGATAGATTGAAAAGCAGTCTCTCAGAACACAGGTTCCAGCAATTAAATGCAGGCTGTTACTAACAGGTCTAAGTTTATGCAAGTAATCCTTGAGTTAGATAACACAAAAGCTGTAAAAAACAGTTATACCAACTGAAGACATGGTAGAAAATAGGGGTGGGGTGGGGAAAACAGTTTCAAGAGAGGTCTAAGCAACAACTAACAGTACAAACTCTAAAACCAAAAAAATATATACTCAGCTCTGTATATTTGCAGAAAGATTAGAAAGCAGTTTCTCAGAACAGGAACACAATAGTTTCAACAGAGATCTAAGCAACAATTAACAAAGTCTAAAACCAAAGAAGTACATACTCATCTCTGTATACTTGCAGATAGATTGGAAATCAGTCTGTCAGAACAGGGAGACAACAGTTTCAACAGAGATCTAAGCAACAATTAACAAACTCTAAAACCAAGCAAAATATATACTCAGCTCTGTAAATTTGCAAATAAATTGGAAAGCAGTCTCTCAAAGCACAGGTTCAAGCAATTAAATGCATGCTGTTAATAATGGGTATATGTCTATGAAAGTGATCCTTGAGTTAGAAAACACACAAGCTGCAAAAACAGTTATACCAACTGAAGACACGACAGAAAATAGGGGGGGACAGTTTCAACAGAGATCTAATCAACAACTAACAGTACAAACTCTAAAACCAAAAAAAATAGTCATATCTGTATATTTGCAGATAGATTGGAAAGCAGTCTATCAGAATAGGGAGACAACAGTTTCAACAGAGATCTAAGCAACAAT
>NC_056737.1:1771715213-1771775213 GCF_019279795.1 Protopterus annectens
AACAGATATCTAAGCAACAACTAACAGTACAAACTCTGCAACCAAAAAATATATACTCAGCTCAGTATATTTGTAGATAGATTGGAAAGAAGTCTCACAGAACACAGGTTCCAGCAATTAAATGCAGGCTGTTACTAACAGGTCTGATTTTATGCAAGTGATCTTTGAGTTAGATAACTCACAAGCTGTAAAAAACAGTTATACCAACTGAAGACACGGCAGAAAAGGGGGTGGGAAATCTGTTTCAACAAAGATCTAAGTAACAACTAACAGTACAAACTCTAAAACCAAAAAAATATCCTTAGATCTGTATATTTGCAGATGGATTGGAAAACAGTCTCTCAGAACAGGGAGTCAACAGTTTCAACAGAGATCTAAAAGTCAATTAAACTCTAAAACCAAAAAAATATACTCAGCTCTGTATATTTGCAGATAGATTGGAAAGAGTTCTTTCAGAACAGGGAGAAAACAGTTTCAACAGAGATGTAAGCAACAATTAACAAACTCTAAAACCAAAAAATATATATACTCAGCTGTGTATATTTTCAGATAGATTGAAAAGCAGTCTCTCAGAACATAGGTTCTAGCAATTAAATGCAGGCTGTTACTAACAGGTCTAATTTTATGCAAGTGATCCTTGAGTTAGATAACACACAAGCTGTAAAAAACAGCTATACCAACTGAAGACATGGTAGAAAATATGGGTGGGGTGGGGAAAACAGTTTCAACAGAGGTCTAAGCAACAACTAACAGTACAAACTCTAAAACCAAAAAATATACTCAGCTCTGTATATTTGCAGATAGATTGGAAAGCAGTCACTCAGAAAAGGGAGACAACAGTTTTAACAGAGATCTAAGCAACAATTAACAAACTCTAAAAGCAAAAAAATATACTCAGCTCTGAACATTTGCAGATAGATTGGAAAACAGTATTTCAAAACACAGGTTCCAACATTTAAATGAAGGCTCTTACTAACATATCTAATTTTATGCAAGTGATCCTTCAGTTAGATAACTCACAAGCTGTAAAAAACAGTTATACCAACTGAAGACACAGCAGAAAATGGGGTGGGGGAGTTTCAACAGAGATCTCAGCAACGACTAACTGTACAAACTCTAAAACCAAAAAAATATACTCAGCTCTATATATTTGCAGATAGATTGGAAAGCAGTCTCTCAGAACAGGGAGACAACAGTTTCAACAGAGATCTAAGCAACAATTAACAAACTCTAAAACCAAAAAAATATATAACCAACTCTGTATATTTCCAGATAGACTGGAAAGCAGTCTCTCAGAACACAGGTTCCAGCAATTAAATGCAGTCTGTTACTAACAGTTATAATTTTATGCAACTGATCCTTGAGTAAGATAACACACAAGCTGCAAAAACCAGTTATGCCAACTGAAGACATGATAGAAAATAGGGATGGGGTGGGGAAAACAGTTTCAGCAGAGATCAAAGCAACAACTAACAGTACAAACTCTAAAACCAAAAAAATATACTCAGCTCTGTATATTTGCAGATAGATTGGAAAGAGTTTTTTCAGAACAGGGAGAAAACAGTTTCAACAGAGATGTAAGCAACAATTAACAAACTCTAAAACCAAAAAATATATATACTCAGCTGTGTATATTTTCAGATAGATTGGAAAGCAGTCTCTCAGAACATAGGTTCCAGCAATTAAATGCAGGCTGTTACTAACAGGTCTAATTTTATGCAAGTGATCCTTGAGTTAGATAACGCACAAGCTGTAAAAAACAGTTATACCAACTGAAGACATGGTAGAAAATAGGAATGGGGTGGGGAAAACAGTTTCAGCAGAGATCAAAGCAACAACTAACAGTACAAACTCTAAATCCAAAAAAATATACTCAGCTCTGTATATTTGGGGAAAGATTGGAAAGCAGTTTCTCAGAACAGGAAGACAACAGTTTCAACAGAGATCCAAGCAACAATTAACAAACTCTGAAACAAAAAAATACATACTCAGCTCTGTATATTTGCAGATAGATTGGAAATCAGTCTCTCAGAACAGGGAGACAACAGTTGCAACAGAGATCTAAGCAACACATAACAAACTCTAAAACCCAAAAAATATATACTCAGCTCTGTATATTTGCAGATAGATTGGAAGGCAGTCTCTCAGAACACAGGTTCCAGCAATTAAATGCAGGCTATTACTAACAGGTCTACTTTTCTGCAAGTGATCCTTAAGTTAGATAACAAACAAGCTGCAAAAACAGTTATGCCAACTGAAGACACAGCAGAAAATAGGGGGTCAGTTTCAACAGAGATCTAAGCAACAACTAACAGTACAAACTCTAAAACCAAAAAATATACTTAGCTCTATATATTTGCAGATGGATTAGAAAGCAGTCTCTCAGAACAGGGAGACATCACTTTCAACAGAGATCTAAGCAACAATTAACAAACTCTAAAACAAAAAATATATATACTAAGCTCTGTATATTTGCAGATAGATTGGAAAGTAGCCTCTCAGAACAGGGAGACAACAGTTTCAACAGAGATCTAAGCAAAAATTAACAAACTCTAAAACCAAAAAAATATACTCAGCTCTGTATATTTGCAGATAGATTGGAAAGAAGTCTTTCAGAACAGGGAGACAACAGTTTCAACATAGATCTAGGCAACAATTAACAAACTCTAAAAACAAAAAAGATATATACTCAGCTGTGTATATTTGCAGAGAGACTGGAAAGCAGTCTCGCAGAACACAGGTTCCAGCAATTAAATGCAGGCTGTTACTAACAGGTCTAATTTTATGCAAGTGATCCTTGAGTTAGATAACACACAAGCTGTACAAAACAGCTATACCAACTGAAGACATAGTAGAAAATAGGTGTGGGGTGGGGAAAACAGTTTCAACAGAGGTCTAAGCAACAACTAACAGTAAAAACTCTAAAACCAAAAAAATATACTCAGCTCTGAATATTTGCATATAGATTGGAAAGCAGTCTCTCAGAAAAGGGAGACAACAGTTTTAACATAGATCTAAGCAACAATTAACAAACTCTAAAAGCAAAAAATATACTCAGCTCTGTATATTTGCAGATAGATTGGAAAGAAGTCTTTCAGAACAGGGAGACAACAGTTTTAACATAGATCTAGGCAACAATTAACAAACTCTAAAACCAAAAAATATATATACTCAGCTGTGTATATTTGCAGATAGATTGGAAAACAGTCTTTCAAAACACAGGTTCCAGCAATTAAATGCAGGCTGTTACTAACAGGTCTAATTTTATGCAAGTGATCCTTGAGTTAGATAACTCACAAGCTGTAAAAAACAGTTATACCAACTGAAGACACAGCAGAAAATGGGGGGGGGGGTTTCAACAGAGATCTCAGCAACAACTAACAGTACAAACTCTAAAATAAAAAAAAAATATAACCAACTCTGTATATTTCCAGATAGCTTGGAAAGCAGTCTCTCAGAACACAGGTTCCAGCAATTAAATGCAGGCTGTTACTAACAGGTCTAATTTTAT
Source organism: Protopterus annectens (assembly GCF_019279795.1). Taxonomy (NCBI): domain Eukaryota; kingdom Metazoa; phylum Chordata; order Ceratodontiformes; family Protopteridae; genus Protopterus; species Protopterus annectens. The sequence continues at coordinate 1,771,718,725 of NC_056737.1, forward strand.
GCAAGAAATCCTTGAGTAAGATAACACACAAGCTGTACAAACCAGTTATACCAACTGAAGACATGATAGAAAATAGGGATGGGGTGGGGAAACGGTTTCAGCAGAGATCAAAGCAACAACTAACAGTACAAACTCTAAAACCAAAAAAAAAATACTCAGCTCTGTATATTTGCAGAAAGACTGGAAAGCAGTTTCTCAGAACAGGAAGACAACAGTTTCATGAGAGATCTAAGCAACAATTACCAAATTCTATAACAGAAAAATATATACTCAGCTCTGTATAGATTGGAAAGCAGTCTCTCAGAGTTTCAACAGAGATCAAAGTAACAATTAACAAACTCTAACACCAAAAAAATATACTCAGCTCTTTATATTTGCAGGTAGATTGGAAAACAGTCTCTCGGAACACAGGTTCCAGCAATTAAATGCAGGCTATTACTAACTGGTCTAATTTTATGCAAGTGATCCTTGAGTTAGATAACACACAAGCTGTAAAAAACAGTTATACCTAGTGAAGAAACGGCAGAGAATGGGGGGACAGTTTCAACAGATATCTAAGCAACAACTAACAGTACAAACTCTGCAACCAAAAAATATATACTCAGCTCAGTATATTTGTAGATAGATTGGAAAGAAGTCTCACAGAACACAGGTTCCAGCAATTAAATGCAGGCTGTTACTAACAGGTCTGATTTTATGCAAGTGATCTTTGAGTTAGATAACTCACAAGCTGTAAAAAACAGTTATACCAACTGAAGACACGGCAGAAAAGGGGGTGGGAAATCTGTTTCAACAAAGATCTAAGTAACAACTAACAGTACAAACTCTAAAACCAAAAAAATATCCTTAGATCTGTATATTTGCAGATGGATTGGAAAACAGTCTCTCAGAACAGGGAGTCAACAGTTTCAACAGAGATCTAAAAGTCAATTAAACTCTAAAACCAAAAAAATATACTCAGCTCTGTATATTTGCAGATAGATTGGAAAGAGTTCTTTCAGAACAGGGAGAAAACAGTTTCAACAGAGATGTAAGCAACAATTAACAAACTCTAAAACCAAAAAATATATATACTCAGCTGTGTATATTTTCAGATAGATTGAAAAGCAGTCTCTCAGAACATAGGTTCTAGCAATTAAATGCAGGCTGTTACTAACAGGTCTAATTTTATGCAAGTGATCCTTGAGTTAGATAACACACAAGCTGTAAAAAACAGCTATACCAACTGAAGACATGGTAGAAAATAGGGGTGGGGGGGGAAAACAGTTTCAACAGAGGTCTAAGCAACAACTAACAGTACAAACTCTAAAACCAAAAAATATACTCAGCTCTGTATATTTGCAGATAGATTGGAAAGCAATCACTCAGAACAGGGAGACAACAGTTTCAACAGAGATCTAAGCAACAATTAACAAACTCTAAAACCAAAAAAATATACTCAGCTCTGTATATCTGCAGATAGATTGGAAAACAGTCTTTCAAAACACAGGTTCCAGCAGTTAAATGCAGGCAGTTACTAACAGGTCTAATTTTATGCAAGTGATCCTTGAGTTAGATAACTCACAAGCCGTAAAAAACAGTTATACCAACTGACGACACAGCAGAAAATGGGGGGGGGGGTTCAACAGAGATCTCAGCAACAACTAACAGTACAAACTCTAAAATAAAAAAAATATATAACCAACTCTGTATATTTCCAGATAGATTGGAAAGCAGTCTCTCAGAACACAGGTTCCAGCAATTAAATGCAGGCTGTTACTAACATGTCTAATTTTATGCAAGTGATCCTTGAGTAAGATAACACACAAGCTGTACAAACCAGTTATATCAACTGAAGACATGATAGAAAATAGGGATGGGGTGGGGAAAACAGTTTCAGCAGAGATCAAAGCAACAACTAACAGTACAAACTCTAAAACAAAAAAAAAATACTCAGCTCTGTATATTTGCAGAAAGACTGGAAAACAGTTTCTCAGAACAGGAAGACAACAGTTTCGTGAGAGATCTAAGCAACAATTACCGAATTCTAAAACAAAAAAATATATACTCAGCTCTGTATAGATTGGAAAGCAGTCTCTCAGAGTTTCAACAGAGATCAAAGTAACAATTAACAAACTCTAAAACCAAAAAAAATATACTCAGCTCTGTATATTTGCAGGTAGATTGGAAAGCAGTCTCTCGGAACACAGGTTCCAGCAATTAAATGCAGGCTATTACTAACAGGTCTAATTTTATGCAAGTGATCCTTGAGTTAGATAACACACAAGCTGTAATAAACAGTTATACCTAGTGAAGAAACGGCAGAGAATGGGGGGACAGTTTCAACAGAGATCTAAGCAACAACTAACAGTACAAACTCTACAACCAAAAAATATATACTCAGCTCAGTATATTTGTAGATTGATTGGAAAGAAGTCGCTCAGAACAGATGTTCCAGCAATTAAATGCAGGCTGTTACTAACAGGTCTGATTTTATGCAAGTGATCTTTGAGTTAGATAACTCACAAGCTGTAAAAAACAGTTATACCAACTGAAGACACGGCAGAAAAAGGGGGGATGGGAAAACTGTTTCTACAAAGATCTAAGTAACAACTAACAGTACAAACTCTAAAACCAAAAAAATATCCTTAGCTCTGTATATTTGCAGATGGATTGGAAAACAGTCTCTCAGAACAGGGAGTCAACAGTTTCAACAGAGATCTAAACAACAATTAAACTCTAAAACCAAAAAAATATACTCAGCTCTGTATATTTGCAGATAGATTGGAAAGCAGTCTTTCAGAACAAGGAGGCAACAGTTTCAACAGACATCTAAGCAACAATTAAAAAACTCTAAAACCAAAAAAATATGCTCAGCTCTGAACATTTGCAGATAGATTGGAAAACAGTATTTCAAAACACAGGTTCCAACATTTAAATGAAGGTTCTTACTAACATATCTAATTTTATGCAAGTGATCCTTCAGTTAGATAACTCACAAGCTGTAAAAAACAGTTATACCAACTGAAGACACAGCAGAAAATGGGGGGGGGGGGTTCAACAGAGACCTCAGCAACGACTAACTGTACAAACTCTAAAACCAAAAAATATACTCATGTCTATATATTTGCAGATAGATTGGAAAGCAGTCTCTCAGAACAGGGAGTCAACATTTTAAACCGAGATCTAAGCAACAATTAAAAAACTCTAAAACCAATAAAAATATATAACCAACTCTGTATATTTCAGATAGACTGGAAAGCAGTCTCTCAGAACACAGGTTCCAGCAAATAATGCAGTCTGTTACAAACAGTTCTAATTTTATGCAACTGATCCTTGAGTAAGATAACACACAAGCTGTAAAAACCAGTTATACCAACTGAAGACATGATAGAAAATAGGTATGGGGTGGGAAAAACAGTTTCAGCAGAGATCAAAGCAGCAACGAACAGTACAAACTCTAATACCAAAAAAATATGCTTAGCTCTGTATATTTGCAAATGGATTGGTAAACAGTCTCTCAGAACAGGGAGTCAACAGTTTCAACAGAGATCTAAACAACAATTAAACTCTAAAACCAAAAAAATATACTCAGCTCTGTATATTTGCAGATAGATTGGAAAGAGTTCTTTCAGAACAGGGGGAAAACAGTTTCAACAGAAATGTAAGCAACAATTAACAAACTCTAAAACCAAATATATATATACTCAGCTGTGTATATTTGCAGATAGATTGGAAAGCAGTCTCTCAGAACATAGGTTCCAGCAATTAAATGCAGGCTGTTACTAACAGATCTAATTTTATGCAAGTGATCCTTGAGTTAGATGACACACAAGCTGTAAAAAACAGTTATACCAACTGAAGACATGGTAGAAAATAGGAATGGGGTGGGGAAAACAGTTTCAGCAGAGATCAAAGCAACAACTAACAGTACAAACTCTAAAACCAAAAAAATATACTCAGCTCTGTATATTTGGGGAAAGATTGGAAAGCAGTTTCTCAGAACAGGAAGACAACAGTTTCAACAGAGATCGAAGCAACAATTAACAAACTCTGAAACAAAAAAATACATACTCAGCTCTGTATATTTACAGATAGATTGGAAATCAGTCTCTCAGAACAGGGAGACAACAGTTGCAACAGAGATCTAAGCAACAAATAACAAACTATAAAACCCAAAAAATATATACTCAGCTCTGTATATTTGTAGATAGATTGGAAAGCAGTCTCTCAGAACACAGGTTCCAGCAATTAAATGCAGGGTATTACTAACAGGTCTACTTTTCTGCAAGTGACCCTTGAGTTAGATAACACACAAGCTGCAAAAACAGTTATGCCAACTGAAGACACAGCAGAAAATAGGGGGGACAGTTTCAACAGAGATCTAAGCAACAACTAACAGTACAAACTCTAAAACCAAAAAAATATATTCAGGTCTGTATATTTGCAGATGGATTGGAAAGCAGTCTCTCAGAAGAGGGAGACATCACTTTCAACAGAGATCTAAGCAACAATTAACAAACTCTAAAACAAAAAAATATATATACTTAGCTCTGTATATTTGCAGATAGATTGGAAAGTAGCCTCTCAGAACAGGGAGACAACAGTTTCAACAGAGATCTAAGCAAAAATTAACAAACTCTAAAACCAAAAAAATATACTCAGCTCTGTATATTTGCAGATAGATTGGAAAGAAGTCTTTCAGAACAGGGAGACAACAGTTTTAACATAGATCTAGGCAACAATTAACAAACTCTAAAACCAAAAAATATATATACTCAGCTGTGTATATTTGCAGATAGATTGGAAAACAGTCTTTCAAAACACAGGTTCCAGCAATTAAATGCAGGCAGTTACTAACAGGTCTAATTTTATGCAAGTGATCCTTGAGTTAGATAACTCACAAGCTGTAAAAAACAGTTATACCAACTGAAGACACAGCAGAAAATGGGGGGGGGGTTCAACAGAGATCTCAGCAACAACTAACAGTCTCTCAGAATGCAGGTTCCAGCAATTAAATGCAGGCTGTTATTAACAGGTCAAATTTTATGCAAGTAATCTTTGAGTTAGATAACACACAAGCTGTAAAAAACAGCTATACCAACTGAAGACATGGTAGAAAATAGGGGTGGGGTGGGGAAAACAGTTTCAACAGAGGTCTAAGCAACAACTAACAGTACAAACTCTAAAACCAAAAAATATACTCAGCTCTGTATATTTGCAGATAGATTGGAAAGCAATCACTCAGAACAGGGAGACAACAGTTTCAACAGAGATCTAAGCAACAATTAACAAACTCTAAAACCAAAAATATATACTCAGCTCTGTATGTTTGCAGATAGATTGGAAAACAGTCTTCAAAACACAGGTTCTAGAAATTAAATGCAGGCAGTTACTAACAGGTCTAATTTTATGCAAGTGGTCCTTGAGTTAGATAACTCACAAGCTGTAAAAAACAGTTATACCAACTGAAGACACAGCAGAAAATGGGGGGGGGGGTGGGTTCAACAGAGATCTAAACAACTAACAGTACAAACTCTAAAATAAAAATAATATAACCAACTGTATATTTCCAGATAGCTTGGAAAGCAATCTCTCAGCACACAGGTTCCAGCAATTAAATGCAGGCTGTTACTAACTGGTCTAATTTTATGCAAGTGATCCTTGAGTAAGAGAACACACAAGCTGTACAAACCAGTTATACCAACTGAATACATGGTAGAAAATAGGGGTGGGGTGGGGAAAACAGTTTCAAGAGAGGTCTAAGCAACAACTAACAGAACAAATTCTAAAACCAAAAAAAAAATACTAAGCTCTGTATATTTGCAGAAAGACTGGAAAGCAGTTTCTCAGAACAGGAAGACAACAGTTTCATCAGAGATCTAAGCAACAATTACCAAACTCTAAAACAAAAAAATATATACTCAGCTCTGTATAGATTGGAAAGCAGTCTCTCAGAACATGGAGACAGCAGTTTCAACAGAGATCAAAGTAACAATTAACAAACTCTAAAACCAAAAAAAATATACTCAGCTCTGTATATTTGCAGATAGATTGGAAAGCAGTCTCTCGGAACACATGTTCCAGGAATTAAATGCAGGCTGTTACTAACAGGTCTAATTTTATGCCAGTCATCCTTGAGTTAGATAACACACAAGCTGTAAAAAACAGTTATACCTACTGAAGAAACGGCAGAAAATGGGGGGGGGGACAGTTTCAACAGAGATCTAAGCAACAACTAACAGCACAAACTATACAACCAAAAAAATATATACTCAGCTCTGTTTATTTGCAGATAGATTGGAAAGAAGTCTCTCAGAACATAGGTTCCAGCAATTAAATGTAGGCTGTTACTAACAGGTCTAATTTTATGCAAGTGATCATTGAGTTAGATAACACCCAAGCTGCAAAAACAGTTATACCAATTGAGGACACAGCAGAAAATAGGGGGGGTGCAATTTCAACAGAGATATAAGCAACAACTAACAGTACAAACTCTAAAATCAAAAAAATATACTCAGCTCTGTATATTTGCAGATGGATTGGAAAGGAGTCTCTCATAACAGGGAGACAACAGTTTCAACAGAGATCTAAGCAACAATTAACAACTTTAAAACCAAAAAATATATACTCAGCTGTGTATATTTGCAGATAGATTGGAAAGCAGTCTCTCAGAACATGGAGACAACAGGTTCAACAGGGATCTAAGCAACAATTAACAAACTCTAAACCCAAAAAAATATACTCAGCTCTGAATATTTGAAGATAGATTGAAAAACAGTCTTTCAAAATACAGGTTTCAGCAATTAAATGCAGGATATTACTAACATGTCTGATTTTATGCAAGTGATCTTTGAGTTAGATAACTCACAAGCTGTAAAAAACAGTTATACCAACTGAAGACACGGCAGAAAAAGGGGGGTGGGAAAACCATTTCAAAAAAGATCTAAGCAACAACTAATAGTACAAACTCTAAATCCAAAAAAATATACTTAGCTCTTTATATTTGCAGATGGATTGGAAAGCAGTCTCTCAGAACAGGGAGTCAACAGTTTCAACAGAGATCTAAGCAACAATTAAACTCTAAAACCAAAAAATATATACTCAGCTCTGTATATTTGAAGATAGATTGGAAAGCAGTCTTTCAGAACAAGGAGGCAACAGTTTCAACAGACATCTAAGTAACAATTAACAAACTCTAAAACCAAAAAAATATATACTCAGCTCTGTATATTTGCAGATAGATTGGAAAGCAGTCTCTCAGAACACAGGTTCCAGCAATTAAATGCAGGCTGTTACTAACAGGTCTAATTTTATAAAACTCCAACAACTTGTAAGCAAAAAATTCCAGCAACCTTGGATCCTGGTAAAATGATTTTATTGTAGAGTAGAATAAAATAAAACAATCTTGACCATCAAAGATTCCTTGTTGTACTAAGCGCTTTCTCCCTCAAAATAAATGGGCATCCTCAGAGAACAAAAATCAGAGAAAAAAAATTAGAGAATTACTAGTGAAGATACCTTATTTTTAAAAGAGTTGCAAAATTTGAGCAATATGTTTTTCACCAGGGGATATCCACATGAATTTGTTTCTCTAATTAGTAAAGAGATCATACACAAGAGATCAGTGTGTTACAAACCTATTTTAAAGTATGGTTTACCTAGTCCTGATGAACTCCATCCTACATTGGCAAGACATGACACTTTTATAATTCCTTACAACGAGACATCACAAAAAATAGTTAATATAGTTCAGGAAACATGGTTTAGTACTATTAAAAGTGACGCTAAATTAATGGATATTTTGGGTAGTAAACCCAAATTGACATATAGCAGAGGTAAAAATTAAAAAAAAACTTTTTGAAAAAAGTGGTATAACAGACATTTTTAACAAATCTAAGATGAACAGATGTGGGGCATGTCACATTTGTAGATACATCTACGATAGTCCTTTTATCACTATAGCTAATTTTGCCAAAACCATTCGTTGTCCTTGCCATTGAACCTGCAATTCATCTATGGTTGTTTATGCTGCGTCCTGTACTGTTTGTTCGGCTTTTTATATCGGTAAAATGATTAGGAAGCTAAGACAACGCATTACAGAACGAGAGACATTAAAAAACATAAAAAAACAAGTGCTCTTTATAACCACAGTGTTAAATGTAGTAACTTCAAGAGATTTTTGTTTTTTGTCATAGACAGAATCCCACATAATGTTCATAAAGGGGGAGATGAGAAAGCAATGCTTGAAGCAAAGGAATGTCTATGGCAATTACGGCTAAATGCGAGTCAATGGCCAGGCATCAATGAACACATTTCTATTTCAAGTATACTCAAGTTGAAATTACATTTTAAATGATATATTTTCATATTACAAAATTTCAGTTTTTATTTTTACAGACTAGTTTTTAGCATTACGATATTTTAAGTAAGTGTATTTTAGCCATTTTACACTATTCTATAACACAATGTAATTCACTGATTAATTTATTACTCATATATATATATATATATATATATATATATATATATATATATATACACAGTTATATTTATATTTATATTTAACCTGTTATTTATGATTAATTAGTTGATATTTAAACATTTAAGTATTCATATATATATATTTATTTACAGTTAATGTAGCGATGTATTTACTATTTATTTAAAAATTTTAAACTTTTTTCTTGAGCATACAATTGTTTTAATACTGCCCTGCTGCTTTTTTGTCTGCTGCTTTTTTGTCTGATACCTCTGCAAGACTTTTTTCTATGTGTGTAACACAGATTAAGGTTCATTACTTCTCCTGTTGTTAATCAACTAATTAACTTCAAATTGATCTAATTATTCATTTTTAAATTTAGTATTTAAGGGATGGACTGAGATTTGGTTTTTGTACTCTGAGGATGCCTGTTTATTTTGAGGGAGAAAGCGCTTAGTACAACAAGGAATCTTTGATGGTCAAGGTTGTTTTATTTTATTCTACTCTACAATAAAATCGTTTTACCAGGATCCAAGGTTGCTGGAATTTTTTGCTTACAAGGTCTAATTTTATGCAAGTGATCCTTGAGTTAGATAACACACAAGCTATAAAAAACAGTTATACCAACTGAAGACATGGTAGAAAATAGGGATGCGGTGGGAAAAACAGTTTCAACAGAGGTCTAAGCAACAACTAACAGTACAAACTCTAAAACCAAAAAATATATACTCAGTTCTGTATATTTGCAGTTAGATTGGAAAGCAGTCTCTCAGAATACAGGTTCCAGCAATTAAATGCAGGCTGTTACTAACAGGTCTAATTTTATGCAAGTGATCCTTGAGTTAGATAACTCACAAGCTGTAAAAAACAGTTATACCAACTGAAGACATGGTAGAAAATAGGAATGGGGTGGGGAAAACAGTTTCAGCAGAGATCAAAGCAACAACTAACAGTACAAACTCTAAAACCAAAAAAATATACTCAGCTCTGTATATTTGGGGAAAGATTGGAAAGCAGTTTCTCAGAACAGGAAGACAACAGTTTCAACAGAGATCTAAGCAACAATTAGCAAACTCTGAAACAAAAAAATACATACTCAGCTCTGTATATTTACAGATAGATTGGAAATCAGTCTCTCAGAACAGGGAGACAACAGTTGCACCAGAGATCTAAGCAACAATTAACAAACTCTAAAACCAAAAAAATATATACTCAGCTCTGTATATTTGCAGATAGATTGGAAAGCAGTCTCTCAGAACACAGGTTCCAGCAATTAAATGCAGGCTATTACTAACAGGTCTACTTTTCTGCAAGTGATCCTTGAGTTAGATAACACACAAGCTGCAAAAACAGTTATGCCAACTGAAGACACAGCAGAAAATAGGGGGGGGGTGAGTTTCTACAGAGATCTAAGCAACAACTAACAGTACAAACTCTAAAACCAAAAAATATACTCAGCTCAGTATATTTGCAGATGGATTGGAAAGCAGTCACTCAGAACAGGGAGACAACAGTTTCAACAGAGATCTAAGCAACAATTAACAAACTCTAAAAGCAAAAAAATATACTCAGCTCTGTATATTTGCAGATAGATTGGAAAACAGTCTTTCAAAACACAGGTTCCAGCAATTAAATGCAGTCAGTTGCTAACAGGTCTAATTTTATGCAAGTGATCCTTGAGTTAGATAACTCACAAGCTGTAAAAAACAGTTATACCAACTGAAGACGCAGCAGAAAATGGGGGGGGGGTTCAACAGAGATCTCAGCAACAACTAACAGTACAAACTCTAAAATAAAAAAAATATAACCAACTCTGCATATTTCCAGATAGCGTGGAAAGCAGTCTCTCAGAACACAGGTTCCAGCAATTAAATGCAGGCTGTTACTAACAGGTCTAATTTTATGCAAGTGATCCTCGAGTAAGATAACACACAAGCTGTACAAACCAGTTATACCAACTGAAGACATGATAGAAAATAGGGATGGGGTGGGGAAAACACTTTCAGCAGAGATCAAAGCAACAACTAACAGTACAAACTCTGAAACCAAAATAAAAATACTCAGCTCTGTATATTTGCAGAATGACTGGAAAGCAGTTTCACAGAACAGGAAGACAACAGTTTCATGAGAGATTTAAGCAACAATTACCAAACTCTAAAACAGAAAATATATACTCAGCTCTGTATAGATTGGAAAGCAGTCTCTCAGAGTTTCAACAGAGATCAAAGTAACAATTAACAAACTCTAAAACCAAAAAATATATACTCAGCTCTGTATATTTGTAGATAGATTGGAAAGCAGTCTCTCGGAACACAGGTTCCAGCAATTTAATGCAGGCTATTACTAACAGGTCTAATTTTATGCAAGTGATCCTTGAGTTAGATAACACACAAGCTGTAAAAAGCAGTTATACCTAGTGAAGAAATGGCAGAGAATGGGGGGGGGGGGACAGTTTCAACAGAGATCTAAGCAACAACTAACAGTACAAACTCTACAACCAAAAAATATATACTCAGCTCAGTATATTTGCAGATAGATTAGAAAGAAGTCTCTCAGAACACAGGTTCCAGCAATTAAATGCAGGCTGTTACTAACAGGTCTGATTTTATGCAAGTGATCTTTGAGTTAGATAACTCACAAGCTGTAAAAAACAGTTATACCAAATGAAGACATGGCAGAAAAAGGGGGTTGGGAAAACTGTTTCAACAAAGATCTAAGTAACAACTAACAGTACAAACTCTAAAACCAAAAAAATATCCTTAGCTCTGTATATTTGCAGATGGATTGGAAAACAGTCTCTCAGAACAGGGAGTCAACAGTTTCAACAGAGATCTAAACAATTAAACTCTAAAACCAAAAAGATATACTCAGCTCTGTATATTTGCAGATAGATTGGAAAGCAGTCTTTCAGAACAAGGAGGCAACAGTTTCAACAGACATCTAAGCAACAATTAAAAAACTCTAAAACCAAAAAAATATACTCAGCTCTGTATATTTGCAGATATATTGGAAATCAGTCTCTCAGAACAGGGAGACAACAGGTTCAACAGAGATCTAAGCAAAAATTAACAAACTCTAAAACCAAAAAAATATACTCAGCTCTGAACATTTGCAGATAGATTGGAAAACAGTATTTCAAAACACAGGTTCCAACATTTAAATGAAGGCTGTTACTAACATATCTAATTTTATGCAAGTGATCATTCAGTTAGATAACTCACAAGCTGTAAAAAACAGTTATACCAACTGAAGACACAGCAGAAAATGGGGGGGTGGGATTTCAACAGAGATCTCAGCAACGACTAACTGTACAAACTCTAAAACCAAAAAAATATGCTCATGTCTATATATTTGCAGATAGATTGGAAAGCAGTCTCTCAGAACAGGGAGTCAACATTTTAAACAGAGATCTAAGCAACAATTAACAAACTCTAAAACCAAAAAAATATATAACCAACTCTGTATATTTCAGGTAGACTGGAAAGCAGTCTCTCAGAACACAGGTTCCAGCAAATGAATGCAGTCTGTTACAAACAGTTCTAATTTTATGCAACTGATCCTTGAGTAAGATAACACACCAGCTGTAAAAAACAGTTATACCAACTGAAGACATGATAGAAAATAGGGATGGGGTGGAGAAAACAGTTTCAGCTGAGATCAAAGCAACAACTAACAGTACAAACTCTAAAACCAAAAAAATATACTCAGCTCTGTATATTTGCAGATAAATTGGAAAGAGTTCTTTCAGAACAGGGAGAAAACAGTTTCAACAGAGATGTAAGCAACAATTAACAAACTCTAAAACCAAAAAAAATATATACTCAGCTGTGTATATTTGCAGATAGATTGGAAAGCAGTCTCTCAGAACATAGGTTCCAGCAATTAAATGCAGGCTGTTACTAACATGTCTAATTTTATGCAAGTGATCCTTGAGTTTGATAACACACAAGCTGTAAAAAACAGTTATACCAACTGAAGACACAGCAGAAAAAGGGGGGTGGGAAAACTGTTTCAAAATAGATGTAAGCAACAACTAACAGTACAAACTCTAAAACCAAAAATATATACTTAGCTCTTTATATTTGCAGATAGATTGGAAAGCAGTCTCTCAGAACAGGGAGTCAACAGTTTCAACAGAGATCTAAGTAACAATTAACAAACTCTAAAACCAAAAAAATATATACTCAGCTCTGTATATTTGCAGATAGATTGGAAAGCAGTCTCTCAGAACACAGGTTCCAGCAATTAAATGCAGGCTGTTACTAACAGGTCTAATTTTATACAAGTGACCCTTGAGTTACACAACACACAAGCTGAAAAAAACAGTTATACCAACTGAAGACATGGTAGAAAATAGGGGTGCGGTGAGGAAAACAGTTTCAACAGAGGTCTAAGCAACAATTAACAGTACAAATTCTAAAACCAAAAAAATATATAGTCAGCTCTGTATCTTTGCAGATAGATTGGAAAACAGTCTCTCAGAACAGGTAAACAACAGTTTCAATAGAGATCTAAGCAACAATTAAACTCTAAAACAAAAAAATATATACTCAGCTCTGTATATTTGCAGATAGATTGGAAAACCGTCTTTCAAAAGACAGGTTCCAGCAATTAAATGCATGCTATTACTAACAGGTCTAATTCTATGCATATTATCCTTGAGTTAGATAACTCACAAGCTGCAAAAACAGTTATACCAACTGAAGACATGGCAGAAAATAGGGGGTGGGGAAAACAGCTTCTACAGAGATCTAAGCAACAACTAACAGTACAAACTCTAAAACCAAAAAAATATACTCAGCTCTGTGTATTTGCAGATAGAGTGGAAAGCAGGCTCTCAGAAAAGGGAGACAAAAGTTTCAACAGAGATATAAGCAAAAATTAACAAACTCTAAAACCAAAAAAAATATACTCAGCTCTGTATATTTGGAGATAGATTGGAAAGCAGTCTCTCAGAACAGGGAGACAACAGTTTCTATACAGATCTAAGCAACAATTAACAAACTCTAAAACCAAAAAATATACTCAGCTCTATATATTTCTCAGAACTGAGAGTCAACATTTTCAAAAGAGATCTAAGCAACAATTAACAAACTCTAAAACCAAAAAAATACTCAGCTCTTTATATTTGCAGATAGATTGTATAAGACATTCTTTCAGAACAGGGAGACAACAGTTTCAACAGAGATCTAAGCAACAATTAACAAACTCTAAAACCAAAAAAATATACTCAGCTCTGTATATTTGGAGATAGATTGGAAAGCAGTCTCTCAGAACAGGGAGACAACAGTTTCTATACAGATCTAAGCAACAATTAACAAACTCTAAAACCAAAAAATATACTCAGCTCTGTATATTTCTCAGAACAGAGAGTCAACATTTTCAAAACAGATCTAAGCAACAATTAACAAACTCTAAAACCAAAAAAATATACTCAGCTCTGTATATTTGCAGATAGATTGGAAAGCTGTCTCTCAGAACAAAGGTTCCAGCAATTAAATGCAGGCTGTTACTAACAGGTCAAAATTTATGCAAGTGATCCTTGAGTTAGATAACACACAAGCTGTAAGAACCAGTTATATCAACTGAAGACATGGTAGAAAATAGGGGTGGGGAGAGGAAAACAGTTTCAATGGAGATCTAAGCAACAACTAACAGTACAAACTCTAAAACCAAAAAAAAAAATACTCAGCTCTGTACATTTGCAGAAAGATTGGAAAGCAGTTTCTCAGAACAAGAACACAACAGTTTCAACAGAGATCTAAGCAACAATTAACAAACTCTAAAACCAAAAAAGTATATACTCAGCTCTGTATATTTGCAGATAGATTGGAAATCCATCTCTCAAAACGGGGAGACAACAGTTTCAACAGAGATCTAAGCAACAATTAACAAACACTAAAACCAAAAAAATATATACTCAACTCTGTTTTTTTGTAGGCAGATTGGAAAGCAGTCTCTCAGAACACAAGTTCCAGCAATTAAATGCAGGCTGTTACTGACAGGTCTAATTTTATGTAAGTGATCCTTGAGTTAGATAACACACAAGCTGTAAGAAACAGTTATACCAACTGAAGACATGGCAGAAAATAGTGGGGGACAGTTTCAACAGAGATCTAAGCAACAACTAACAGTACAAACTGTAAAACCAAAAAAAAAATACTCAGCTCTGTATATTTGCAGATGGATTGGAAAGCAGTCTCTCAGAACAGAGAGTCAACATTTTCAAAAGAGATCTAAGCAACAATTAACAAACTCTAAAACCAAAAAAATATACTCAGCTCTGTATATTTGCAGATAGATTGAAAGCAGTCTTTCAGAACAGGGAGACAACAGTTTCAACAGAGATCTAAGCAACAATTATCAAACTCTAAAACCAAAAAATATATACTCAGCTCTGTATCTTTGCGGATAGATTGGAAAGCTGTCTCTCAGAACACAGGTTCCAGCAATTAAATGCAGGCTGTTACTAACAGGTCTAATTTTATGCAAGTGATCCTTGAGTTAGATAACACACAAGCTGTAAGAACCAGTTATATCAACTGAAGACATGGTAGAAAATAGCGGTGGGGTGAGGAAAACACTTTCAACAGAGATCTAAGCAACAACTAACAGTACAAACTCTAAAACCAAAAAAAAAATACTCAGCTCTGTACATTTGCAGAAAGATTGGAAAGCAGTTTCTCAGAACAAGAACACAACAGTTTCAACAGAGATCTAAGCAACAATTAACAAACTCTAAAACCAAAAAAGTTTATACTCAGCTCTGTATATTTGCAGTTAGATTGGAAATCCATCTCTCAAAATGGAGAGACAACAGTTTCAACAGAGATCTAAGCAACAATTAAGAAACACTAAAACCAAAAAAATATATACTCAACTCTGTATTTTTGCAGGCAGATTGGAAAGCAGTCTCTCAGAACACAAGTTCCAGCAATTAAATGCAGGCGCTTACTAACAGGTCTAATTTTATGCAAGTGATCCTTGAGTTAGATAACACACCTGCTTGCCTGTGGAAACAGTGAATAGTTCATGGCCATATCTAACTAGTGACCTGTTAACCTCCGCTGTGGTGCACTTGTTGCCCATGTTGGTGATGACCACTTCTAGTATGCTTCCACCCCTTGTTATGGATGTTACCACCTGATACAGGGCATATGAGATGATAAATTCCAAGAACCACTGGGCCTGGAAGTGAGTATTGGAGTACGTTTCCTAGTTAACGGTATGGTAGTTGACATCGACCAATGCCAGGGTGTGCATTAGGACTGTTATGTTCTCCACTGTCTCCAGGTAGGTGAAGTGGTGGTCCTGGGTCATGGACTGTGATCCGTAGCAGGCCACAGTTTACATTGCAGTTGTGGCTTATGTTAGCTGCACATGGATGATCTCAGAGGTATCATGGTGCTCCACTAACCTGGAGGTGTAGGTATCCCTGATGAATATGGATACAGCTCCCTCCATGTCTGTGTCAGTCCATGTTCTGTGGCTGAAATGTGTGGCATGGGTTGTAGTCTGGTATTTCTGGTGTGCTCTCAGTAACCTTAAGACAGATCTCAGTTACTACACAGATGTTGATGTTGTCCATCCTGAGGAGTGCTGTGAGTACATGCATGTTGTGATCACAACCCCTGGTGTTGAGTAGCATAACTCTCATTGATTCTGCTATTGTGCTGTTTACGGAGCTGCTATTCACCTTCAAGAGTCTCCTAAATAAAGCACCATGGGGGCATCAGTAGCCTTGGCCAGTATTCCAAAGCCTAAGGCTGACACATAGGCCGGTATGGTATTGTTGCATGCATGTTCTCCATCTGTGTTTGTTTTTCATCTCTCCTGTAGGTAACCTACTGGTAAGCAATAGAAAGCCTTAAACTTATACAAGACTTCTAGCTTCCAAGATAGGCTTTTGGAGTAACTATGTATCTGTGTTATGTATGTTCTTGCTGTACTTAACTGTTTCCTGACTACATGGTGATTTCTCACTGTATATTGTGATCTGACAGTCTATTTATTCACATATTATGGCTGTGATGGCCTGCACTTTAGAGGTTCACAGACAGCCTACTACCTATCTACCCAAGGGCAATTAGAAGCAGTGTGTTGATTTTCTCCACGCCATTGATAAAGTAACTGAGCCTCTGTCAAGCATAGCCAATGAAGCAATTTCAGGCAGAGTTGCTGGAAGCTGTTGAAGACTAAGGTTGTGGAGGGTGATAGGGGCACTTAGTGATCTAAAGAGGGCATGTTAATATCACAATTCAACACCATTCAATTTCCCCAACAGGTCTCGCAGCTATCAAACTGGACAGTCTCCTCCACCCCCTGGCTGTCTGGTTCTGTGACACATGATCCCAGGGGTGTATTTTCTTTTACCCATTCACACAACAAGGTATCCCTTGAAGTGTGTCAGTGAGGGGCTATGCCTAATGTAGTTAGGAATGTAATGTATTGTCTCACAGTACATTTGTTATATGTTGTTATTTCAAGAGTAAGTGAAGCTCAGTGGGTTTGGGGGGGCTCCGCCCTTTGTTTAGCCTAGCTTATACATAGAAATCATCTAAATAGGAAATAGGCGGAAGCAACATTAATGTCAACAGTGTAATGGTTACAACATTTGCAAAGTATCTGTGCATTCGAGGTCCCAGTCCTGATAAGGCAGGGATGTTTATCATGTTCAAAAGTATACCTTAACCACAACTTGTGTATATAGGTAGTAGTCGTCTGTATAATAAACATTAGAAAAACCCATATAAACCCATGTGTGCTGGAGAGTACAGTCAACAGAGAATGTAATGTTATGTCAGCACATAGTGAGATATTACTTCACTGACATGTATATATCCTGAGTAGTTAGCGGATATGGCCGTCGTTGCGTGCACAGGTTATACGTTACAAAGTTTAACTGTGTTTAACCGCTGCTATAATGTCACACAAACACTTTTAAACATTCTTACAATTGCTTACATAAGCCTTATTCTGGAGTAAAGAGCATTTGTAAAGCATCGCAGGTGTTGAACCCTGGACCATGCACACAGTAGTCATTGGACTTAACAGGAAGCATCTGAGTTGTATACATGTTTCATGGTCTTGAGACTACACCTTATACCATATGCATTCCACTGTAATGATCACAAATGGGACAGTCACTTTGTGTATATATGTACAGTACATTGTAATGTACTGTAGTTTGTGAACCAACACATTCTAGTCTACATATGTATTACTGTTACAAATTAATACGAAATATATAAATATATATATATATATATATATATATATATATATATATATATATATATATATATATATATATATATATATATATATATATATATATATATATATATATATATATATATATATATATGCATGTCAGTGATGTCTACACACACACACACACACACACACATATATATATATATATATATATATATATATATATATATATATTATACAGTTACATCAATAGCCATATATATAAACATCTATGAACACACTTCGTGACACAGAAGCACTTCAAAGGAATTGGAGTGTACACAAAACACATGCAGCTCTGGTATTATAACTATTAATATTAACCTAATTCACCATAGAAGGGGTGGTAGTTGTGTATGTGAAGATTGGGGTGGGGGAGGAATGATGGGTAATGCAATCATGCATCAAGGAGAGCCTGGGTTGGATGTTCAATAAGTAAACTGGAGGGGTATACATGGAGTATGGGGACAATATAAAAAGGACACAAAACAAGAACCTTTCTCATTCATAATACACCCTGTCATGTCACATTGTAACACCTAATTTCACAAAAATATGAACATTAACATGTATCAGACATATGTACATCAACTGACTGTCACATTTGTTCTCATTAGTGATGAATGCCTGTAGTATAATGTATATTCTAAACACCATAACATTTGTATTTATCTCAGATGCCTTAGTGGTAAAGTCAGTAACTGTGGGGTTCATGGTCCCGGGTTCAAGAGCTGTTAAGTTATTTTGAGGGTCAGAATAAGGGCTGTTGGATACAGGTGGATTAAAGCACTCCTAAGCAGTTGTAAGTGGGTTTCCATGGGTTTGCGCAATGGTAAGCTGCACTGAAACGAAGTGCTTCACATGTTTAACCTTTGTTTAACGTCACACAGACCACGGGCAAACCTGCTTACAACCACGTAAATGTGCTTTATTCAAATTTTCCCTACTAGTGCCTACTCTGAGAGGTCAAATAATAACACTTTCTGGGATTAGAACCCACAACCATGTTCTCCACTCTCAGAGTAACCTAACACTAAGCAACCTGGGATGTACCTATCCCAGTTGTGTATGCAGACAGGTTAAAACACAACAGGGAGGAATGTGTTGAAATAGGACAACCCGCCATGTACCCAATTAAAGGAGTATGCTCATATATAGATATATAAATATATATATATATATATATATATATATATATATATATATATAGATAGATATAAAGAGAGAGAGAGAGAGATACATAGAGACATGTTGATATATACAGGTCTGCATTTATTTGTAGATATATAGATAGATTAAAAACATCTACTCATCTATGGAGGTACAGATAAATGTATGCAATAATATATACATCTTTGTACGTATACATAAATAAATAAATATATATATATATATATATATATATATATATATATATATAGATAGATAGATATATATATGTACACATGCATACATGTCTGTAGACAGCATCCAAAGTGTTCATATCTGAGTATAACATGGACCATAGCAATCACACATTCCACCCCCCCCAAACAGTATGAACATAACATATGAAGAGTATATGCCAATACGCTATTACAAATATGTTCTACGGACACAGTCACCAACACAACTGCAATGATTGCAAATGTCCATGACAGAAATACACAGCTTTCATTTTGCGTAACTTTATTACATTCTGATGTATTGCCAAAAGGATTCAAGGACTAACAGTACCTGCATGCTATACAGGAAGCATTTAACAGTGCCTTAATAAATCAGCCTGCAATTACCATAGTATTAGTCCACTAAGAGATAGGTGTTCACATAAGGAAAGAACACCCACACACATATAGGCATTGTATAAAAGGGGTTCCTACACACCTGCATGTGCTATGTACGCCCAACAACATCTACCCCACAACCAAAATAATTACATCAATACATACTGTCATACCATAACCAATTATTCAACTACTGTAGAACATCTGCCAAAACCTTAACATACCAGGACACAGACGCACTAACATGGCCCTATGCGAAATAGTTGCTGTTATACAATTGAACAGCTGCTGATGTAACAGGGTTTGTATGAACTAATCCCGTTTCAGAGGGTTGAAAGGTTCGTACACCAGGAAGTGTTACTGAGTACTGATTATCAGTACAGTATGATACACAGTAACACCAATCTTAATATGTCTGGTAAGCACACTGTAAAGCCCCTAACATTATATGCATAGCTATGCAGCCTTGAGCTGGTCAAACAACCTGGCCAGACTGAAACATATGCAGACGTATCAGGTACAGGCAAACCCTGCACAAGTATCAATATTCAGAAATATAACAGCAGTACTCACATTTAGACCAAATCCTCTAGGCATTACACACAATATATTACTGTTCGTCTCCATACAGCTGTTGCAATAGATTCTAAACAACACTTCCACGCTGTCTTCCTCATAAGTAAGGCAAAGGGACAACGCCCAAGTAGAGTACTCAGTTATACTCCACTGCAGCCATGGTTTTGGCTAAGGCAGTAGCAGCGCAGCTGATGTGCATGTAATTAGCTACTTAGGAACACCAATTGGTTATCAGGATAGCACATGTTACTGATCTGTAACTATAAAAGGTTGCCTTGACACACATTCAAACCATCTCTATCTACCTGTAGGACAGTACAAAACACTGAAAGATGAACCGAAAATGAGTATTATACTAGTCAATAACACCTCCAATTACTAAGAAGGTATGTATAACATATAGTATGTCTGCGTATGTAGTACCTGTTCTGTAAGAATTTCAATGTAATCAATGCAAATAGTGTAAATATAGTTCCCCATACTAAAGGGGTGGCGTAAGCCACAAAACTATGGGCTAGGCTTGTAAATGCCCTCAGGCAGATAGCCTAGTATGAACCTATGAACCTATGAACCTAAATAGCTATCTTGTAGTAATGTATTGTTGAGCAGTAGTAATGCTTGTAGTATTCTATGTGTGTACTGCTGTAGGTCACAAGGCAAACTCCGCATACACCACAAAGGATGATATGGGCTTGGAACTCACCAATTCACTTCCAGCCACTGTCAGTGTCAGGATTGGTCCAACAAGTATGTGCTATAACAGGGGATAGTATATGTCGATATATTGTAACAGTTGACACATGTATGGGTGTATAAGTAAGATGAACATGTTAAAGGTGGGATTACTGTGCAAATATGGTGTGCATCATGGGATATTGTGCCAATAACTGTGTAATATACAGTATTTTAGACAGATCTGTATTCTATACTACACAGCAGTTCTGTTATGTTATGCAAACAGTAGTAATGCCTATTGGCAATTACAATACTCAATAACAGGATACATATCATTTCTATTCATCTGACAGTTTAGCAGCATGATAGCAAAGATAATTTGAAGAGCCGGGTAACTATCCATGCCATAACACATGTAATATCCACCTCTCTAGTATCATTTGCAAGCAATAACAGCTGTGCATGTGTACATGTTATGCAAATGTGTAGTGACCCTTGTTACAGGGCTGGACCTCTCTAGTATCGTTTGCAAGCAATAACAGCTGTGCATGTGTACATGTTATGCAAATGTGTAGTGACCCTTGTTACAGGGCTGGTCCTCTCTAGTATCATTTGCAAGCAATAACAGCTGTGAATGCATACACGTTATGCAAATGTGTAGTGACCCTTGTTACAGGACTGGACCTCTCTAGTATCATTTGCAAGCAATAACAGCTGTACATGTGTACATGTTATGCAAATGTGTGGTGACCTTTGTTATAGGGCTGGGCCAAATGGCTATGTGCACACCTACATAGAGTGGATATTGAGAGTAGAGACACACTGGTTGAACTACCAGGTTTGTGTAGCTCAACCTCTCATTGCTAACCGAAAAACTGCTTGCACATACTGTATGTAAGGTAGTGCACAGTACTGGTAATGAAACAGGTTGCATATCATCTTTAACTCCTGTGTAACATCTGCAGTAGGAGTGTAAGATGTAGGAAACAGCTGCCCATGTGTAATAGCCACTTCATAGGTGATGGCTTACACTATCTGATTATATCCTGATCATGTTGATAGTGGCATCAGATTCTATTGATACATGACTGTTTGGAGAGTGGGTGTCTGTGCCCAACAGAGCTCATGGTCCTGGTGGATATGGGAGTATATACCCAGAGAAGGAAATAGACCTGTAGACACTTGCATCATCTGTAATCAACTAACAGGATGTGATGTGCTCCTCAGAGGAGGATTGCTGCTAAAGGTTGCTACAACGTTTCCATAATAGCCAGTGTTGTCACATCCATAACAAATATTTACATGTGAGCATCACTGTCTAAATCATCTTTATAAGCAATACTTAAACTAAATACAGTACTTGGTACTTGTAGTACTGAATGCTTATACAGGCATGTCCACTAGTCAGTTACTGGTGTTTACTAATTTCAGCTTTGTGTATGTGGCCATCCTGGAGGAATGTAATCTCTATGCCATGTACACTGCCAAACCCACCTAACACCACACCCCACACATTGTTTGGGATGCAGCTACAGGGGTAAGCTGGAAGGCAGCCCGGTCTACAGCGATGACTGGACTGGAGAATCATAAGGTGTAGGTTAACACATGCATCTCATCAACACAACCGACACATACCCTTACCAGAACACATTCAGGACACTGACACACACTACCAGAAATCACACACATTCACAGACGCTTCTAAGTATCTCGCCAAACAACTGACCTCTCAAGCTGGAAGAGACCGACACCAAAATACACAAACTGTATGACATAGTCTGCATAATTGTGCCACACCTCAGAACACGTGGCTGGAAACATGCCCAACAGTACTCATTTGTGAATGCAAACTCTAGCACTATGTCACACACCAACCTATACGAGGGCATACATACTGTCAGCTGCCTGTCTGCCATGATTAGCCACATATCCATACACTCAGACCACCTTTTGAACTATACACATGGTTCTGGCATATTCCATGTTGTACAGGACCTGTGATGCAGTAGCCTGGACTGCATGGAAACACATGTAGGAACTGTCAGGTCTTGTAGCCCATGCAGGTATGTCCCAAGGCCTGGGTAGCATTCTGCCATTGGCCAGAATGATACTGCAGTACAGAGACAAAAGGATTGTATTCCACAATTGTCTAGTGTAGTGGTGCAAGTCAAAAGGTATCCAGTATCTGTCTGCCTGGGATAGCATGGTTGACAGACCATGATGCTTTGCCAAACAAGGCCTGCACCTGTCACCCTTGGGAATCTGGATACTGCCTAGGGCTCATGCTTCCCTTATAGTGCCTTCATCATGCACAGTTCAAGTGAAGGTCCACTGCTGTTACAGGGACAGCCAAGCAATAAACTGCAGATCTCGCTACACAATGATACCCATCAGAAACACTATATGGACACACATATGTCAATCCCTAACATGGAGAACATATCTGTGCAGTGTCTGAGACATGTTTCAACACTCTGGAGAGCACACCTGCATGACCATGTTATAACACATACCTCTCCTCTTGCCCATTATCCTTTATTGGAACACACAGGCTGCAGGTGTGTCCATATTCCTGAAGGATATGTACACCCCCATGCTAGTTGCACTTGCATAACTTCAGATGCATTATGCTGAGAAACTACCTTTGTGCCAAAGTGGAATTCAAATTGCACCTTGCGACAGATCACCCATCATGCCACGGATTTCCCAACTGTCATAATGTGTTGTAATGGGGAAGAGTAGGGTTGAGACAGAAAACCATAATAATGGCTACTCTCACCTATTCCATTATGAACTGGGAAGACTTCTCATGTACCAACACCTGTGCTCAATGCATGTTGGATTCCATCAACCCCAATGACCTGGATCACAGTAGTCATAAAAACAGGGCTAACAATATGCTACACATAGTCAGTCTCCAATGCCAATGTTATGTTTCCTAAGAGCAAAGTGGTGACTGTCATGGCACCCATGCAGATGAACATTGCATGCGCAAATGCTGAATCCTACACAAATGAACCTTAAGCAGTCACATACGTGCAGTGATTTTGCCATTGAAACAGAACCAGGATTCAACCAAACACAAACAAGAAGGCAAAATGGTGGTACCATGCTTTAAACTGTACCAGAGAAGATAGTAACTGTTGCAAGAGTGAACACACATGAGTGTAGGTGATCCCTGGTCAGCCTCAGTAAGATGCAGATACACCATATAAAAAAACACAAAGCTACTGTGAAACTAATCAGACACATATTATGAGGCCAAGCATAGAGCATTCTCTAGCTCTGTCATTAATCATAATGGCAATGACAAGACCTGCCATGCTGCACAGCACTATGGCATGGGAAGTACTGCACCTACAGAAATAGGATTTGTTCATCCAGATAGGGTCTTGGAGAACCTAAACCCACTCGTACCTCCTCCCCCCAACAGCTACACTTAGTAATATATCCATGCACACTACAGGGTCTCTGTAATAACAACTATGCAGGTACAAGCTGCACTCTCTAAAGCCATACATACAGCTTTCATGGGACCTGTCAACACCCCAGGGTGTATCCTACACAAATGTAAGAACAATCAGCTATCCACATACTCATCATGTTCAATCATAGCACCATGTCAGGCTATGTACACATTGAATGGTGCACAGCAATAGTTATCACACCCCACAAAGGGGGAGACACCATTGATAATGGGAAAAAGTGCACAACTACCCTGCTGAATCCAGTCTGTAAGGCCATGAACCATATCAATGTATTTGATGTACTCAGTACAGATGTAGATGACAATAGGGTTGATTCACACTGCATATCATGACCTTGCCAGATCGTAGGGCACCATCACCCATACTGTGTTCCAGCGACACTCAGTAAACTAGGTGTATATTCCTATGTGACAGGAGTGGTTTGCAACTGGACTGCTGGCAGAACCAACACTACAGAACGTGTCTGACTAATACTCACACATCAGACCAGTGCCAGCCACAGTAATACAGGGTTCATTCCTGTTACTCCCCCTCTTTGTTATCAATACCACACAGACTAACACAGAAGGCATCAGCCTATTGATGTTTGCAAATGACTATGAACTAGGAGCAATAGTTCACTCAATGTGTGCTGCGTTCAACATACAGAAGGGCCTTTGTGTGTCAGATGTGTTGTGTGTGACATATGGCCACAATCTGACAGCTAAGTATTGCATTGTCATCTCCTATGTTACAAACCCTGTATCCATGAGCTACCACCTAGGCAGCAGTCAACATAATGGCAATTGTGTGTATGGGATGCAGCTGGACAGTAGTCTTTCCTTTGATAGTTATTTCACCACACTAAACAGGTAGTCATATGTGGCACCCCTAATCATGACAGGGTGCCAACCAGGAATATAGAGATAATTGCTCAGGCATATTCAACACCTATGTGACCCATAATAGATCACACATTTCCTTTAAGAGTTATTGCCAGTGTGTGAATGGCCTATACTGCCCTTCCCAATCCCTAGCTGCACTATGTAGCATGCAGCCTACCCTGAATAAAGCCATGTCCAACCCAGGTGTTGGACATGCTACACTTAGCACATCATGATCCCAAATAAACACATACTTCATGGACATCCACCTTTCTAGTACAAAGATCACGACATGCCTGACAGATCTCTGTCCCATACACTTTACATACTTTTGCCATACTATGCATCCCTGTCCAGCGAAGCTGCACATCGCCCCTCTCTGTGACATGGTGTGATGACTGCATGCCAAATATATCAGTAACCCTGTGGATCAGTTCTGTGGCACTGCTTGAACTGGCCACTGAAACTTACCTGTCTGTTGCCTACAGCTAGGTGACCTGTTTGCCTAGGCTCATAAATGGCCCAGGGCATATAGCCTACTAGATCACTATGACCATACATGTTATATTTGCTATCCAACCCTGCAAATACCATCAGGCTAACTATTGTCCCATGTGTTACACATGTGCAACACAGGCAATACATGGCAGGGTGCTACACAGCTGTACAGTGCCATGTAGATGTATATGGCAAAACACATACATGCTTGCAAGTCTGCAGGGTCACAGGTCATGTCCCTAATGGCTATGTATGACTATATATGTGACATATACATAGCATTAAGGTAGATTGCATTAATGTGAACACATCCAGGCATGTGCTGATAGGTAACGACACCAGTACAGGCAAACAGACATGCCCACATCAAGACAAAATCCACATGGAGTATGAGCAATGTCATCACATGACACACACATATATGGCGATAACATCACATCACCAGTAAGTGTCAAATGTGTGTCACTTATACATGTCAGTGGTGTTAGTGTCATGTAGATTTGCAAAGACTTATTTGTAATCTTAATAATTGTGATGCAGATGTATGTTCAGCTGTACGTCTGTACTTCTCTGTAAGTTACTGTGACTTGTCTCCATCATTATGTCTTCCAGGTATGCCATGTAGCAGGCTGCCAGTGTACAGCCACTTGGAGGATGAGGTACTCGTCCCATACCTCCTCGACAACCATACAACACTCTTCAGCCATGTGCCACAGGATGCACAGCAGCGGGATGCCCTGTGGGAAGAACTCTGCAGGAGGGTAACTGAGGATGGCGGTCACAATCGCACCTATCAGCAGGTGCGCCGACACCGCACTGACCTCATAAGGTGGGCAAAACAGCATGCTAATGCAGTCATCAGGGAACAAGGTGCAACAGGTGGGGGGCCACTCACCCACCCCTCACTCACATGTACCAAGGAGCTACTGGCCAACCTGGGGACACCTGCAGACCTCTATCCACAAGCTTGAGCTGGTATTGTGGAGGTGGAGTTGCCTGGTAAGCCAGTACTGCACATATACGACAACTATATTTCACATAGTTACATGTGTTACTGTACAATATGTAATGTAACATCATATGCAAGGCATGTAAGCACACATGCCACATACTATAGTCTGCTACTCTATGTATGCACAGATGTGCATACTCCATAGTATAGTGTATTGCACTGGCTTATGTGCTAACATGGACATTGCACCCTGTACCTATCACACAGATGTGGATAATGATCTTACTGCTGTGACATTCCTGTTTAGGTACCTCTGGCATTTTGCAGCGACAGCAGCGTGTCAGGTGAGATTGTTAATATTTACCAGGCTTGATAATGCATGAATCATATTAATTGCATGCTATCTGCCATAACACATGTACACATAATGTATGGTGGTCCTGTTAATAGACACTGGTCAGGCATGCAATGCATCACAGTGGTTACCCATGTGAAACAATTGAAGACTATATGAAACACCTACACTAAACCTTCCAAACTGTCATTGCCAGATTTGTGGACAACAGTGAATACAATGGTGGAGGTGTGTTTCACTGTAGGGACAGGTACTACATATCAGCATTACACATGTTGGGAATACGAACAGTACTCTACAGAGAGCATATGCGTGCACACACCAAATGTGTTGGAGCTGGAGTATGACTGACCCACAGGATACACTCTTGTGGATTATACCCTTGATATGAATGTCACACAATGTCATGTGCTATCTGACATGTCCATAACATGTACTGGGCTGACTGAAACACTGCTCAACTATCCTGCAAAACATGATGCCTCACATCCCATACATACCACCCTTTGCCTGCATAAACCTGTCCTCAGTGGAGCATATGACATCTATGGGTGTATGTCATATGGGATAACACTGACATGTGAAATAAGATGGCCATCACAACCATTGGACAGAACATGTGTACACATGGCCATGGAGGATGACCAGAGATATGAAGCAACACACACAGTAGAAGAGATGTACATGTGTGTACACCCTGTTGTACATTGGCTCGACACAATACAACTATGGCCTTTGTGTAATGGTGATATTGCAGATGTGAAACACTAAACATCATACAGACCTGTGCACAGTTTGTGTAGGCATAACATGAAACCACCACATAACATGTCTTGAACATCTTGAGTGTGTCACGACATGAAAGCATTCATCTATACAGTAACCAAATACATACATGTGTTGCACAACATACACATACAGCCATATCAGGCCACAGATACAGTCAATTCACCTTACTGGTGTCACACATCACTGTCATGCCTGCTCCTCATGTGTGTGAGGTACACAGATGGCATGTGGGACATAGAATACTGCTAAGTTAGTCATGTGTGGGCATAGTTGCCAGGCATCAGTAATATGGTTGCAGATGTGCAGGGGTGTCAACCGTATACTGTTCTGTGACCTGTGTAACACATTCAACATTAGGGTTTAGTGTGTATACACCTCAGTGATGTGGTTCACATACCACATTAGATATGTATTGTATGTCAACATAGTCATGGTTATGAACTGTATCAGTAGCTCACACTGTATAGCAATTGTGAAGCCACATGATGCCCTGCAATGGCTATGCACATCAGCTCAATGTGCAGTATGTCACTGCATATTTGTAGGGCAGACAGACAACATTGCATCAGCTGAAGACCCATGTTGGTATAACATGTCCCTGCATTGGGACACCATTACCGTACTGTAGATCGGAAAGGACACCATTGTGTTACACATGTATGCATGTCATTCAACACGTCAGCAGAAGACATGTCATACTACATGTGATTGGCAAGGTCATATGCCACAAAGCAGGCCAGTGTACTGTAAACCTGTGCTGCTCTGTGGCACCATTGCAAAGTAGGGTCAGCCATGTCAAAGATGTGTGTACAGCCACATGTACAATGTCTAGACTCAGCTCAGGGGTAAGGGGAATAATGTTGAAAATACATGCATTGCTTTGGAGGAGATATGCAAGCTAGGGCGCAGGCAAACATAGTATGCAGTCGATATATCCTTCTGCTCATGTCCTCACACATAGGGGCAGTGGCCAACACAAAGCATCAGTGACAGATGTACAAAGGTCAGCGATGGTCTGTTACCATGTGTTGTATGTTGCACACACCATGGCAGTGTGGTGCAAAGGTACAAAGTGCATGCATTGTGTTGCAGGTATGGGGCATAGGCTACTAACACAAATTTTGCAATACAGGTATGTATGCTAACCCCCACTATAATTGTGTAAGGTGCATGCCATCTGCTATAATACATGCATGCTGTTGTGTGCAACTCAGGGATGTATGATAACTACCACTATAATTGTCTAAGCTGAATGCCATCTGCCATATCACCTGCATGTAACGTGTGGGTCTGTGTGTCTGTATGTGTGTCTGTCTGTGTGTGTGTCTGTCTGTCTGTCTGTGTGTGTGTCTGTGTGTGTGTGTGTGTGTGTGTGTGTGTGTGTGTGTGTGTGTGTGTGTGTGTGTGTGTGTGTGTGTGTGTGTGTGTGTGTGTGTCTGGTATAACTTCTAATGTACAGTTTTTGTCTTCCTCTCACAGGTGTTGATGTAGGTGCATTGCCCTCCTGCGGTCCACCTGATGTTAATGTCCCCACAGACTAGCAGTGATGATGATAGTATGATTGAGGCACAGGCAGGGTTGTCAGGGGCTGAATATGTGCCATTGGTTGCCATTCCACCTGTATCTCCCTCATCCTCGCACACAGTTCCCCTGCCTACACATACCTCATCACCACTGGCCATAGAGGAAGGACAGTTGGTGGGTGGTAGCATGGAACAGGGAAGTGTGGAGACTATGGAAGGTGTGCCTGCACACCATGATCCCAGTCAACTGTCTGGTGATGTCTCACACAGGCATGTGCCCAGTGCTACTTGTAGGAGGACCACTGGCTGACATGCCCCTGCAAGACAAAGCACATCAGTTGGTGTCACCAGACACATGTTTTAGGCTGTAATGAAGGCACAGGCATGTGCTGAATGGCACAACAGAGAAGGTCTGAGGCTTCAGAGAGCTGCTGTCCATTCATTAACTGACAACATCCAGGTGCTTTCAAATGCTTGCCATCATCTTGCAGATGTTTTGGATAGACTATTGGGTGACATGGTGGGAGTCCTTGACCATGGCATGTAAATCCTCGAGCGTGGAATGTCTGTGCTGGAACATCTGGTGGGAGTGAGGCGTTGGGAACATGGACATAGATCAGCCACATCACTGTTGAAGGTCTACGTGAACATGCTACTGCACATGCCCACTCCCATAGTGGTGGCAGCAGCAGCAGTGCAGCTGGTGCTGTGCGGTCCACACCAGGACACAGCAGGCCACGTGCATGTGGTCCTGGATGGTCCCAACAGGGACACGATTCCAGTGGACATGTGTCATCAGACAATACCCAATCTGGACCTCTGCTTGCTAGTGCCCATGCAACCTCTGGCAGGCGCAGATCACATGGCCATGGTCGGACTCTGTGAACTGTGAATCCTGCCTTGTACAGTCTACAGCTGTCAATAATACCCCTGTGTGGGCCAGCCACATGCCAGACCTGTGTGCATGCATACACACACACACCGGAAACAAATGTAGGGCACCTCAACACACACACACATAACATCCACACATGCCCAATGTATCACAGACCCTAACACACACACATGATGTCATCCAATAGTGCAGCCTAGGCCTCTGGAAAACATTATCACACTGTGCATATGATGATGTCTGTGCTGTATCCCTGTCATCCACACCATCAGTTCTGGGACATGCTCATATGGTCTGTTGCACAGGGTGAACATACTAGGTAGACAATTGTAGATTAATATTGTTGAGTAGTGTTGACAGGCAGCAGACATACCATGTATTACAGTTTTATAATGCATTTTGCATGTCTGACAGTATGTATCATGTGTAACAACACTAACAGCATGTTGATCTTGATATTCTGCCTTCCTTTTTCAGGTGTAATTGCATGAGCTGGGGGATGTCGGTGTTTGCGAATAGTGTCCCATATGTACATGTTAACTACCCACAGGTCAGTATGACAATACCTGCATGTACTTTGTAGCTTCCACATCACAGTTATAATCGCCCATGTTTCAATTATGTTTACTGTTCTAATGATCCAAGAGCATGATAGCTGTGTAGTAAGCTACTGTGTTCAGAGCCGTCACATTCATAGTGGGTGACATCACAGGTATAGTTACTTGGAGCTGGGAGGAGGTAAAAGAGTGGTATGGTGGATGACAAGGCCAGTGGAAGCAGTGGCTTCTCATTGGGAAGCAGCAATATCCACTGCCATGACAGCATGCAAACACAGACACACACACTCAGGGATTCACAGACACAGTAACACACACTCTGACACACACACACACACACACACACACACACACACACACACACACACACACACACACACACACACACACACACACACACACACACACACACACACACACACACACACACTCACACACACACACACAGTTGCCAGTGTTCGTATGAGAACCCCTGCCTATGTGCATATCATCATTATAGTACTACACAATTACAAGACACACCACAGAGATTACACATGTACAGGTAGTTGGAATGGCCTAAGATAGAGACATCAATAGAGATACTACAGTGTTGTGAGTGTATGTGGGGAAGGGGGCCCATTAGTAGGCTATATAACAACAGGTCACACCCCAGGGTGTACATGTTAACCTGCGGTTAGAATGCCCATCTAAGATTGATGATATCAACAGGGATACTAGATTACATTGAGTGGATGGGGGAGGGGACATTAACATTTCACTATGGTAAAATACAGCCTCACTCCAGGGACCAGACAGCCATACACATGGACAGCCATGCACAGACACACACACACACACACACACACACACACACACACACACACACACACACACACACACACACACACTGTGGCATTCACATAGATATACACCTATGTCACACATATACAGACACATTACATGTGTGAGGTTCAACCACATGCCTATGCCTTTCTTTCTACACTTCACTCTGTATTGATGTCAACAACGGTGTTCAGGAGAGCAAAAACATGTGGGATGTATTCCCAACAATACGTGACATATATGGACACACACACCCACACGTGCCAGTACTGTGAATCAAACACCTGCCTATCTCATGATAGATATTACAAATGTGCAGCACTATCGCATTTGCTGCAAAGCTTACTGACTCTTTCCTTTGCCAACTGTGCTAATATATGCACAATATATGCACAGGGGAGGTATTACTGTTACAGGTTTCATGAGGTTTGCCTTCAGTGTCACCCTTACTGCATTCTACATTGTCTGTCTTCCACTTCAATTAACAAAACCTGACCTTAGCAGTTACACAGGTCATTGTAGGAATGGTTGTAACACACCAGTGAGCTGTCCTCAGAAATCATTCATCTGCAAAGTAGCCCCACCACTTAGTAGTCATGTCCAAACATCTGTCCATACCTCATGTACAGCTTACTGTACTTAAAGCATATCACCATATACAGTTGGCAATGTTGAGGCTGTATTGCAACGGCATGATGTACTAAGACAACAGTCACCTTCAAACATCAGACACTACACACACATGGAATCTACACAAACATCAATACATGTACACATATGCAGTCTACATCAGTAAGTGCACTAGCAGGTCAAGTGGATACATTCCACACCTTCCCCACGCCATGTGAGAAACATAGTTGAGCATTACACCATAACGAATGCTGTATTCATGTACTGGTAGGACACAACCACCTTCACCGTGTAGCCAAGTGCACATATATGACAACAGCACATATCAGCAAGACCCACACAGCATTATTCCATGTCATGCTCCTACAAACTGTTACTTGATAGTGCCATGGTGAAGCCAGGGCACTGTAATGGTCAATAGTGAGCACATCATATTTGCCACACACACCTCATGTTTACTAGAAGAGTGCCAGCAATGTGCTCTGTTAGAGCTAGGCAGTACACCCATTCAAGCATGTGCGAGGTCTGTGGCTTGTAAACATCTCACCCCAGCATGTACTGGCTATTGTGGTACTAAGGCTAATGTCCAGACAGTACACAGCATGCATGGCTTGCAGTTGTTGACATGGGGTATATGTATGAGCTGTGGTCACACATGGCTGTACATGTCATGAACATATCACTTGTGAGTATTCAGGAACATACAGAGCAGAGCTGGATTTCCCTGAGTCTGTCAATACAGGCCTTGTGTAGGTCCTATGATCCTGTTATTTGGGTATGTTTGTAGGCATTGCATCAGGTAGGCATGTCTAATGACATACATGCCACATGGGGTGCTGTATGATATGATAGGTGTCATGGGTGAACAGTAGAGAGGGACTATTACCTCTGTTAACATAGATATCAAACCTTATGTACTGTTAGCATGCTATCTGCCATGTGCATGTGTGTAATGACTGTAGCCACCTGTATGTAGAACGGATAACAAAAGCTATGGTAATGTCATTTATGTTGTATGAGTGTGGGCTGTACATATCCAGGGCAGGTACAGTTAGGTCATATCCAACCATGAGAGTGTTGTTTACTGGTGTACAGCAACAGTTGAATGTGTTAATGCTGACAACATCCGAGGGACCCTGGTATATGTACAACTGAGCTGGTTACAAAAAGTGGTATTATTGCATTGCATAACACATTATGCAGTTGTGTCTGTACATGGGTAATTTGCACAGTTGATGTAGGCCTAGGTACAGTCCACTAATCGAAGGTTATTTGGTGGTCTACCACACTATGTCATACCACATATAGATGTGTGTTGGTAGTCTGGGGACAAGGTGGTGGATGTATATGAGGATACAACCTATAATGCAGCATTTGCCACTGTCACCTGTACCTGACTCATCTGTGATGAGTTATGTCGGAGTAGTGGTCTTTACATGTGAGTAGCCTTTATGAATATGTGGACACCACCACCTGGAATGGTCCATACCACTGTTATGGCCCACATGTCTGGATCTGAGTTATATGGTGGTAGTGCAATTGTGCACTACAGAGCCTTCAGACAAGTGTTCCTCACTGCACAGATGTCAGTATTCCCCATTGTAGGTTCTACATTGAGCATATGGATTACTAAAGCCACACATCTAGTACTGGTTAGCATAAGCATCCAATGTAATTGTCTTGTAGGTGTCAGGGTGTTACTTCTCTGTGAATGTGGCTATATCGGTAAATGCAACCTAGGTGGTATCCACACACACACGTGAAACATGGATTCATATGCTCTGTGTCGAAGGCTTGTCATTCAGTCATGACAGCTTGGAATGACAGACACTGGACAACCTCATAATAACAGCAGGACATTGGCTCATTGTTTTGGTCTAGCAGTTGCCACTTGTACCATGACATCACTGTGTGTGGCAGTAATGTGCTTGGTAGCAAATGCCTCATGTAAGGTGACGGACAGCAGCAGAAATGGTGTATATGACCAATGTGAGATATACTTAGGGTAGCAGTCCTGCTAATAATGACAACTACTAACACAGCCAGGAGAGGTCATCTTGACACCTGCACCTCAGTACCATTACACAATGTGGCTCACACATTATGCTTGCACATGCCACTGTTCCACATATAATGCCACTGTCCACAACCTCCTATCAATGTATGCCTTTCAGGGCAGCAAGGTGTGTGACATATGCTTTAGATAGCATCCGCCTGTGTATCCCAGGTAACCTATTGTCTGTCATGCTCACACATGCATGAATGTGTATACTTAACATATATATGTCAGTACTTCATTTACATGTATGCATGTGTATCACACAACACAGACACAGATATATAATTTACGGGCCACATACAGGTATCAGGTAGTAAACCAGTATGATGTACATATATACTGACAGGTAAGATGTACATAGGTGTAAACCTGTGTGTTTACAATAGGAGTCCATTACAACGTGTTCTGTAAATGTAAGTGTATGAGCATGCACACTGTGGCCTTCTGTGGTTAGAATCGGAGTGCCTCCCAAACAGCCGTGTGCTACTAAGTGTATGAGTGTACCCACTGCCACCTTGTGTAATTTGAGTCAGTGCATCCAACAAGCCCTTTGTTACTAAGTGTATGAGCATGCCCAGTATAACCTTGTGCAGTTGTAGTCATAGTGCATCCCAAACGGCCTTGTGCTACTAAGTGTATGAGCATGCCTACTGTAACCCTGTATAGTGGTAGTAGTTGTCCATTCCACAGATGGGCATACTCCAGTTCAGGTTCCTGTTGTACTACAACTATACCTCTCAGGCCTACCTATGTACTACCTGCAGATGATGTGTCTTATTTGTGCATACAGGTTGTAATGGACACCTACTTTAAACACACAGGTTTACAGCTATGTACTTCATGACTGTCAGTCTCCCTGTTGTTGTCCTCAATCTTAGAAGGGCATTCTGACAGGCTTAGAATGTGGAATCTCTGTGGTGAGTCTCGTAACTGTGTAGTATTGTAATAGTTATCTGTAGATAGGCAGGAGTTCTTTTACCACCACTGGCAACTGTGTGCGTGTGTTTGTGTGTATGTCAGCAAATGGGTGAGTGTGTGTGTGTGTCAACAAATGCCTGAGTGTGTGTGTCAGCAAATGGCTGAGGGTGGTTTTGTGTGTGTGTGTAGTTGTGTCTGCAACCTGTCATAACAGTGGGTTTTGCTGCATTCCAAAGAGATACCACCTTTTGCACTGGCCTTTATCCTTGTCAACTGCTACACCTCGCTCTTCCCCCCTCCCCAGTGCAAGTAATCAGTCATGTGATGTCACCCAACTGAGAAGTGGAATCAGAGTAAGTGTAATTGTATGTGTTCTGTGGCACATACTCCAACTGCATACCACTGTACTAGATACTTTTACATAGGCAAGATGTGTATGCACAATACTGGCATGTGTGTGTCTGTTTGTCTGTGTGACTACCCTGTAGCTAGGCATACACATGTGTAATGTCTTTTAGCACACCATGGTAGCCATCTGTGGTGACTGGTGTCTACAAAGGATTACATAGTTAGGAATGGTAAAGAATACACAGTCAGGCATGATTACAGTTGGGTATGTTATTTTCCTGTGCCACTGTCGAGCAGTGACACAGACGTGGTCGCCGGGGTGTAAGTCCATACCCATCATTCCCCCACTCTAACTCCACAATCCCCAGGGTAGATCACATTAGCCATCATTCCCCACCCCAACTCCACATACACAACAACCATCATTTCTCAGGTGAACTGTTTAATATTTAAATGTTATAACACAAGAGATGCCTTTGTTTTGTGTACATGTCAGTTACTTTGGAACCCTTCTGTGTCACAAAGGGTGTTCAGCCGTGTGTGTGTGTGTGTATATATATATATATATATATATATATATATATATGTATGTATGTATATATAATATGTGTGTACAAATCCCGTAGGTGCATATATAAATATATATATATATATATATATATATATATATATATATATATATGTGTGTGTGTGTGTGTGTGTGTGTGTGTGTGTGTGTGTAGTTATGACAGTTGTACAGATGTAGACCTGTCTTTGTTGTTTCACAGAGTACAGTACATTCAGGGGTACTGTACATATGTACACTAATTGACTATCCCATTTGTTTTCAGTACTGTGGCATACCTGTAGTCAGATGTGTATTATAAACTCTATGCAACATATATATTACCCAGATGGCTTAGTGGTACATCCAGTGACCTCAGTGTGCATGGTCTAGGATTCAAGACCTGCAAACGTTATTGATACTATCAATTAGGACTGTATGAAACACTTTTAAGCAGGTGTAAATGTGTTTCCGTGACAGTAAGCGGTGGGTACACACAGGTAACAGACATGTACAACTCGCAGTACACTTGAAATGCTCTTCTCTGGCAATCCTGCTGATGTCACCCACCTATGAATACACCTCTCGGACTGCTGTAACTTAGCAATCTCCATGGCGCATGCTGTAATTGCGTAATGCTGTAGGGTGTTAACCAATTTTGGTAGGTGTTCTAATCCCAGACAGGTCAACTGTGTGTATGTGCGTCTGCCTGAGAAAAAAACAATGCTTTTTAGAGTATGCACACTCTTTACAATTCACATACTCACCTTTGGCAATCTTGCTGATGTCACCCACCTAGAAATACACCTCTGGGACTACTGTAACCCACTATTCTCCATAGCCCATGCTGTAACTGCATATGGCTGTAGTGTAAGAAACTAGTTAGATAGGGGTTCTATTCCAAGACAGGCCAACTATCTGTCTGAGAAAGTAACAATGCTTTTTAGAGTATGCACACTCTTTACAATTCACATAACCACCTTTGGCAATCCTGCTGATGTCATCCACCTAAAAATACACCTCTGGGAATGCTGTATCCAGTATTCTCCATAGTACGTACTATAACTGCGTATTGCTGTAGTGTGTTAAACTAGTTTGATAGGGGTTCTATTCCAAGAAAGATCAACTGCGTGTGTCTGCCTGAGAAAGTAACAATGCTTTTTAGAGTATGCACACTCTTTACAATTCACATAACTACCTTTGGCAATCCTGCTGATGTCATCCGTCTAGAAATACCCCCCTGGGACTTCTGCAACTCAATAATCTCCGTAGCACGTGCTGTAACTATATAATGCTATAGTGTGATTAAGCTAGTGAGATAGGGGTTCTATCTACGACAGGCCAACTAAGTGTGCATGTGTCTGCCTGCCTTCCTGAAAAAGGAACAATGCTTTTTAGAGTATGCACACTCTTTACAATTCACATAGCAACCTTTGGCAATCCAGCTGTTGTCACCCACCTAGTAATACACCTCTGGGACTGCTGTATCCCAGTAATCTCTGTGCTGTAACTGTGTAATGCTGTAGTGTAATAAACTAGTTAGGTAGGGGTTCTATTCCAAGACATGGCTGGTGTGTGTGTGTGTGTGTTTGACAGTCAGAACCTGTGTGGAGGTGGGTATGAGTGTCTAACCACTGGACATGTTGGGGAGCGTATTTTGTAGTTTTCCTATATGGTGTCCGTATTATATGTCACAATGTCCACCTCATGAGGAGTACAGATGTCAGTCAGCCAAGGGACTGTGCTGCCAAGCCATACCCCTACATCTGGCAAAAGGCCTGGTGAGCAATGTATGCAACCCTACTATTACTCGAAAGACATTCTGAACCAATGTGTCAAACACAAATACACTTGCCTAGAATATTTCACTATGTTGCTAGTACCCTGCACATTGATGACAGATAGTAAGCATGGTGTGATTGCAGTGGGCTGCAGAGGGCAAGGCACCCTGTCCAGCAGTACAATAGGCACATAATTGCGGACAATGTGCCTTCACTATGTTCCCCACTGGATGCCTGCAACATATGTGGTGCCATCAAATGTGATCCACAGAGGCCCTGTATGGACTGATGCCACTGACACCAGGAAATACCTGTATCATGCTATCAATGCAACTTCAGGGTCAACCTGCTGTCTATAAGCAGGTCCTGCCACACCAGGCCAGGAGTGGCATATCTGAGGATAACAGTCTGTGTACACAACATGTGCCAGCCAAACCAAGTACACTTGTACATGTCACTGTGCATTATTGTGGGACGTGCACATCTCAGGCAATGCCCATGTCAAGGACTATCAAACACAGACATGGCATGCATTGCAAAGCAATGGCCATACACAGTGGTAACCAGGATGTCAGGACAGGTCATACAATACTCATCTGTGTGGGACACTGCAGACACTACACCCCTGTACCACACTGCACACCACTGTCGGGTGGCATGATGCCAAGGATTACCCCTCACCCAGCCTTGTAAGGCCAACCACTACACACCCATGAAGCAATGCACACACGCATGTCAGTACTGGCACCTTGTGTCTGCGTGTGGAGTATGATGAACCCAACCATAGTCACACCCAGTATAACTCCCATTGGCATACTGACAGATGTCAGGCACATTCACATGTTCTAACCCATAGAACCTCTGGATATCCCCTGTTGTGCATGTAGTACCTGTACATTACTGCAGTGTGGCAAACTAAGTAGTTAGGAAATGTATTTGTGGGCCTGGAAAAGTGTGGCAATGTGTCTGAGTCCCTCAGAGAGTGTGGTCTTGTTGACAATGACATCCGTTCATGTGGACAGCCATGTGTGCTACACCTAATGCATGTCTATTATATCTCTGTTGCAGATGTCGCTCACTAGCACACATACATGTTCTTACAGCACACCAACATGTCAGCTTTGTGGCACATGGAGTAACTGCATGAACTTGTAATAGTAATGACTAGTCAGACAGGGGTTTAAACCCCTGTACTGGTAGGTGTGTGACAGATGATGCTTAGGTTTTAGTCTCCAGGCCCTTCTCTGATGCACTTGACTCTGTCTGTCCCTCCCACACACTCTCTGGTGGATGTGGAGTTGTAAACCTGCTCAGCAGCAGCTTGTGTTTTGTAAGTAATGGCCATGATCAGGTGATGGCCTCTGCACCTATTGCAGTCCTCCTCTAGCTGATTGCTTGTGGAACAGCTGTGGTGATGTTCCCATAGCCAATTGCATGGAAACACAGTACAATATCTAGGAATATCATGTTGGTGTTTGCCCATGACAGTCGCTGTGAGTGGAACCTGGATCTGGTGTTTGGTAAACAGCATCACAGATGATATCTAGATGTTCCTCAAACAACATACACAGTGGAAAATAGCCTAAATACAGGAAGGCGATGTGACAGACATGACTACAGCATGTAGGTGTAGCTATGCTTCATTGAGACTACTGCTAGTTTAACATGTTGTGTGTGGTAATGGCTATTCTGCATATTGTAAAACTAACAAGACAGTGCTCTGTTTGTGAGGGAACCCCCATCTGTAGGGCCATCTGTAGACTGGTCAGTATGTGGAACCATTTTTTTCCTGTGTTACTCACTGAACACACATCTGTGAACTACAAAAGCATAGTATGAGGATTGCAGTCAGTACATGGAGATAGTGATGAGAGTTACTGCCATCACATCCCTGATTGGACATATGTCACATGAAACAGTGGTATGACAGTCACTGTCTGGGATTCTCAGTGACATGCCAATAATGGGCCACTGTTCATAGCTGCAGTCACAAGTCTTCTACACTTTGTACAGATGTAATGCAGTATATATGCATGTGTTGTGCTCCCTCTGCAAATGCATACCATCTGTTATGTTGGGTTGATGGTCATATCTATGCATGCTGTTATAAGTAATCCTGAATGCTGTTGACTACTACTAAGCCATATCTGTGTTAAAACTGCAACACCATAGGCTGTATGGGTTTGGAGGTCCCAGCAGAACCTCCTGTCCCACTTCAGCTGGCCATGGCACCAGGCACCAGCACATCTGGGACCCAGTCTTGGACCTCCACCTCTGTCGGCTCTGCACCACCTTCTGGTGGAACTGCCACTGAGGATGGGGCTTGTCCCCCCTGGGATTAGGTCCAGACAGGAACTTGTCCACTGTCGTACAGTCCCGAACGTGGTGTGTAGGGGGCTCAATAAGGGGTTTTGAGGCCAGATATGCCAGCTTGAGGGCAGAGTGTCACATTTACAGGGTGAGCCTGGCCCTCCAAGACAGCCCCCAGCACAGCCACTTTTGTGGCTGTTTTGGTGCAGTGGTGACTGCCCATGGCTGGGGACCTCCGTCCCACTGTTTCCATCTGGGGGCTCATGGGCTTGTGACTGCCAAACACCCCTCCCCATCCAATGTGTATCCCCCCACATGTCATATACTGACCCTGTATGCTGTCTTGTCTGTCATCCTACCCAACCTATCCTCCACGAGCATACCTAATCTCCTTCCCCCACATCCCACTCTCACCCTATGGAAACAAAAGGCCAATCAGTTCCTAGAACAACATTTGCCCCATACATAGCTGTCCATTTCACACACATGTCCACTGGACACATGTAACCCTTTTAATATGCATCACAACATACTCCAGTTGTCCTCACCCCTGTCTCTCAGGCACACGATCCTGGTATGCACATGACTACTAAAGATTCCAGGTGCACATGAAGCAGACAACCCCATTGTACACAGAACACTACCGGTCCCTCTATGGTTACCCCATTTATCTTTTTCGTGATGATGATGTTGCACACAGCACCCTGCAAGAGTAATGATCTCACATAATGATTGGACAGGAACTGTTGTGTTAATGTAAATAAAATTCACAGAGTGATGTATTTGGCCAATGTACAAATGTTTGTGTATGTTAATGACACATGTCTGTCTGAGGGAGTCTTGATATTGCATAGGACAACACCACTACATAATACAGGCATTGCTGGTGTTTCCCTTTTCATTCCTTTGTAATTCTTTGGTGTCACATGGGATGTTCTTGATATATCTATATATAAATGTATCTATATCTGGACATAAACACACACACACATGCATCTACATGATGGAATACATTTCCTATACTGTTGAATGACTGTGCTGGATGATATGTTTGTGAAAACATCTGATGTCTGTATATCTGCCATGGCTTAGTAGTAAATCACATTAGCTGTGTGTGCAGGATCCTGGTTTCAAGACTTGCAGAGGCCATTTATTTTGTTGCTAGGCAGAACAAGGCCATTGGATACGGAGTGATTAAGGCACATTAAAGCAGTTGTGAGTGGGTGTGCATGGGTTTGCATGGAGCTAAGCAATGCTAACCTCAGGTTACAGTTTCTTACACTCGGTTAGCTTCTACAATGCTTCACCAGTGTAATACTCACATACTGGTGGCCAAACAGGCTTACGCCCGCTTGCATCTGCACTTACAAATGCACTGCATTTGGTGTTTGCATCTGACACTCACACCCCTGGGTGGGAGTGAGGACTACGATATTACCTTGTGATGCCTATTACATCGGATTACATGTCTACAGTATCGGAATGGCTGCCCATTAGGCGAAAGCATGCCGCTCAACTGTACGGAATCCGCGGCCTGTCCAGAGTTTGATTCCTATTATCAGTGTGTTCCATTTACAATCTGCACCTGTCTGGCTAATACATGAGAACTGACACTCTTCAATACCAACAAATAGTTGGGTTTTGGAACCCACATCCTTCAGGTGAATCATGCTACTGCATATCTAATATTCTATCATCTTTCTAAGGTTGTAAGTGGAATATGTGCTTTCTGTCCCTATCAGACCTCTCAAACGATTGGGGACAAATATTATCTGAATCAGGGACACGTTATAACAACATCAGGAACACATTGACAGACTCAGAGCATATGAATTCATACACATTTTATGAGGTAAATGATATTTATAACTCTTAATTGGTATTATTCCTTACGTGTAATTCACCACCTTTCCTCCAAAAGTCACTAGTTTTAGGAGGGATTAAGTGGGACAGAGTTGGAATTTGAGTCAAAATCAGGGACGTCCCTGGAAATCGGGGACAGTTCAGAGGTACGGTCCCTATTTGTTCTCCCAATGGTTTATGTCCTGTCCAGTGGATTTGCTCTTAGGGGTTGAGAGGTATGGGCATCAGCTATGCCCATTTTGGAATGCTACTTACATCCCCGGGGTAGTCCTAATAAAACTATGCCAGCCAGCACCTGCACGCCTAGGCCCATAATTGCATACCCATAGTTCCCCCACCTGCCCCTCCTCTACTGCACTCATCCTTACTGTGAGTACAGGTGGGGTATAAACACACCACTATACACTGTCCACTCTCCGCGTGCCAGTACACATGTCGTACATTGTGTCGACCCATGGGTTATCAGGCTTGCACAACTTACTGGTCCATG
This sequence comes from Protopterus annectens, assembly GCF_019279795.1. NCBI lineage: Eukaryota > Metazoa > Chordata > Ceratodontiformes > Protopteridae > Protopterus > Protopterus annectens. Next base: position 1,771,761,140 of record NC_056737.1, read on the forward strand.
TACGTCTACAGCCTGGTTTGATGAATCTTTACTGGGACTGACTCTGATGATCACTAATTTTTGGGTGTCTCACAAGGGACATCAATGTCTTTGTTTCGAGATTAGACCTGGCAGGTCTCTCCCACTAGTAGTATCCTGACGGTGGCCTGGGAAGCAGTGGTGTGTTTACTTTTATTGTGTGTCTGTATGTCACACCGGCCTAGCTGGGGGGGGGGGGTTTGATGCTACGTGTTACAAGTTTGTTTATTGGACCCCTCAACCCCATATGCATGGCCTGTGAACATATGTAATTCATAACTGCTGTATCATATCCTAGCTATATACATGTGTATATTTACAGTCACACACACACACACACACACACACACACACACACACACACACATATATATATAAATAAATATATATATATATATATATATATATATATATATATATATATATATATATATATAAATTACTATATACAGATGCTGTCTATAAATATATATATATATATATATATATATATATATATATATTTAACAACATATGGGTCTATGGGGGTCTGCATATGTATATAACTATATGTGGGTTGTTGTTGTTGTTGTTGTGTCTTTTGGCTTTTCTCGGTTAGGGGTCACCACAGAGGAACTCTGGTCCGCTAATAATTGGTAGTTGATTTTTACGTTCCGAGTTACCAGCCCTGATGCACAACCTTCAACGAAGGTACACCCATTCATGCATATCTCCACGCAGAAGATGCTCTAGTTGAGAATCAAACCGGACAGCGTATGTATATGTATTCTGTCTCTGTATGTATACATTTGTACTACACAGAGGGAGAGGTTTATCTCTATGTCGCTATGGGTAGATATACACACACATACCTCTACATATATACATCTACATCTGGTTATTCCGTTCCTTGCCATATAGATTGCATTTTGCTGCAGTGGGACTTGTAGTGGATGGGGCTGCTCGTTGAGCGATGCCTCTGCTCAATGAGAACATTTGCTTACATCCCTAGGGCTGTCCATATAGGCCCACATCAGCCAACACCTGCACACCTACCCCCATGACTAGTTACCCATAGTTCCCCCACCTCCTCTACAGCACCCATCCTTATTCTGGGTCCTACCTACCTGTCCCTGTAGGAAGTGACCTCAGCACAAGAGCTGTAGTAATTGGTTGTTTTGGACCATTTCTAGCTCTTTTGAAGTTCCCTGTTTAAAATCCACGTTTGTATGGCTTTGCACATTTGTGCGCATAGCGCAGCACCGGTTAAACTAGGTTAAGCTTTTTCTGGCTCCGCCAAGTCTGCTCTTCAAATTTTCCCTTAAGGAAGCTCTACTCTTAGTATAATCAGACTACTCGCTATATTATAAGTCTAGCACTTGTTCTCATAACTTCTCTACTAAGTAAGCACTCTCGTACTAAGTAAGCACTACATCCACCTCCCACCCCTTTGAATATCCACTTCCCTTAAAGGCACAGCACTCCCTTATACTGTTCTAGCATGTCGAGTGGTAGATTACTGGCGTCCTCTCCAGTTCAGCTGGTTAATCTGGGTATCTTGAGACAATGCTACAATTGTCTCATGTACACAGACAACCCTCTCCTCCTCCCAACAAACACAAATACATGTGAGAGATGCAGCTATATAGCCAAACTGGAGGCTGTACTCTCTCAACTCAGGCTGGCATGACCAGACAGGAGGAGATGGTAACCACACACACAACAAACCCGGTCCCACATAGACCTACCACAACTGCAAACCAAACACATAAAAACACAAAGACATACTCGGAGGCTCTAATAAAAAACTTACCAAAACAACAGAGGCTCCCAAAGCAGACATCCAAAAATCCACCACCTCAAAACAAAACACATGCAACACATACTTCAATAAATCAGTGTGTCAATCAATCACAGCCCTTAAGGCCAAACACCATGCCTGATACACTAGTAATAGGTGACTCTATAGTCAGACACATTGATGTCCCGCTTACCAGGCTGAACAAGGAGAGGGTGACTGTGAGCTGCCTATCGGGAGATAGGATCCGTCACATAACACACGCACTCAGGTCACTCCAAAGCAAGTACAAATATGACTCCGTCATTGTCCATGCTGGCATGAATGACCTGAGACGTACCTCCCTGGACTACATGAAAAGAAACATAGAGGAGCTCTCTGGTTATGTAGCCCAGGCTGGTATGACCTTGACCCTGAGCTGCCCCCACCAAGAATGATGCCGCAATACAAAGACAAGATGATCAGCTTTAATAATTGTCTCAAGTACTGGTGTCATTCTAAGGGGATCCAATGTCTGTCTGCCTGGGATGACATGTTGGACAAGCCATGCTGCTTCACAAGGGACGGCTTGCACCTGTCACCACTGGGCTTCTGGATATTGGCTAAGGCTCTTGCCACCCCCCATAGTGCCTTTTTTAGGCAAGGCTCAAAAGACAAACCCACCACCTTAGAAAACAAAAATGGAAAAAAACTAAGGTTAATGCTGCTCAATGCCAGAAGTCTAAATCTCAAGATGCAGGCACTCGATGCACTTCTCAGTATGGAGAACATCGACGTCTGTGCAGTAACTGAAACCTGGTTCAAGGCTCCTGAGAGCACCCCAGTGCTACCAAGCTATACCTCGTATCATGCTTTTCGGCCCCAAAACCCAGGCTGAACCACAAAGGGAGGGGGAGTGTCCATATACATCAAGGACACCCACACCTCCAGGTTAGTAGCAACACATGAAGCATCGGAGACCATACAGGTGTAACTAACCATAGGCAAAACTGCTATACAACTGGTAGCATATTACAGACCACCCTCCCAATCTGAGGAACCCTACTCAGCCTTCCTGAAGACATTGGAGGATATGAATGTATCACAAAATACCATCATACTGGGAGACATCAACTACCCTAACATAGATTGGGTACATTATTCTAGCCCTAACACCCTAGCCCAAAGGTTCCTGGAATTCATAAATTCAAATGCACTGGAACAACTAGTCACCTCTCCCACTAGGGGAGATAATATACTAGACCTGATCATCACAAACATGGGGACAAAATGCTCCACACCGGAGGTAAACCCCTCACTAGTGAGATCTGACCACAAACTAATCACCCTGGATATACATATCCCACCTCCACCACCAGCACAAAAGACCACAGTGAAAAACTTCTCAAAAGCAGACTTCACTCTTCTTAAGACTGAGATGGTATCTTTTAAGCCCACTGGGCCAGTGAATACCACATCCCACAATGCTGAATCCTTCACAAATGCATTCTATGGACATCTGCAAGAATGCATGGATCATGCAATCCCAAATAAATCCAAGTCCCTCTCCACCAAAGGCAAGCGTCCTGTCTGGTGGATGTCAGCCATTAACAAATTGTATAACAAAAGAAGGAAGCTACTGCACGGCAGAGCAAAATCCCATAAAGGGAAGACATCTCTGATCAACACTAGCAGAAAACTACATTCTCTCATAAAAACATCCAAGGCCAACTTTGAGAGAAAAATCGCTAAGGACACTAAAGATAACCACAAAGCCTTCTTCAGCTATGTTAGAAACCTGGGCGGAAATACTCAGATATGCTCAGAGTTAGTCCACAACAACAAAAAATACACTGAACCCACAGATATTGCCAACATTCTGGCTGACAGGTTCAGTGCAAATTTCTCCCTCACCCCCAAAAGAAGAAATACTTATCCCAGCTGAATGTAATCTCCCTGTCATCTCAGATGTCCAAGTGAGAGCCGCCCTCAGCAAAGCAAAAAACACAGCATCAATGGGACCTGACAGTATCCCGGTTTGCGTGCTACGTGAACTCCAAGAGGAGCTAAACCCGCACATAAAAATGCTATTTAACCTTAGCCTTACTACAGGATATGTACCTGAACACTGGCGTACAGCAACAGTGGTCCCACTCCACAAAGGGGGTACCTCTACAGACCCTGGGAACTACTGCCCCATAAGCTTAACCAGCCTGGTCTGCAAAGCTATGGAAAGAATCATTATGGAACTCATAAATAGAGAAATTGGGGACCTACAGACACTTGACCCCACCCAGTTTGGCTTTGTAAAGGGCAGATCCTGCCTTTTGAACCTGGTTGACTTTTTCGAAACAGTCACTAGAGCCATTGATGAGGGCAAAGCAGTCCATACAGCCTACCTGGACTTGGCTAAGGCCTTCGACACAATACCCCACTCAGGCATCATAGATAAGCTCAACAGCTTAAACGTAAACCCTTATGTCACTAGATGGGTTGCAAACTGGCTAAAGGACAGAACCCATAAAGTTAAAATCGCTGGAGCAATGTCAGACTCAAAGTCAGTCACAAGTGGTGTCCCACAGGGATCTGTCCTGGGACCCCTCTTGTTTGGCATTTATTTCTCAGATGTTAAAGCAAACATGGGAGGGTTGTGGCTGACAAAGTTCGCAGATGACTGCAAACTAGGCGCCATAGTTGATACACCAGCAGACACATACATCCTACAAAAAGGCCTCACTGAAACGGACAACTGGTGCCGGAGTCATGGCCTTAAACTAAATGCCAAAAAATGTATAGTCATCCCCTTTGGGAAAAACAAAGTACCCACAAATTATCACATAGACAGCAACCCACTGAGTACGGAAAAAGTAATCAGAGACCTAGGGACCCAAGTCGACAGCGACCTCTCATTTGACACCCACGTTGCCAAAGTGGTTAGAAAAACATTCTACCTTGCACACCTTATCATGAAGGGATTCACATCCAGATCCAAGGATGTCATTGTACCCCTATACTCCTCCCTCATCAGACCCATGATTGAGTACAATGCCCCATTTGGTTTGTACCTCACCCGGCATTTGCAACATCTGGAGAGACCACAAAAGTACCTCACCAAGAGGATCAAGGGTCTCCAACATATGTCTTATTCTGCCAGACTAAAGAAACTCCAGCTCTATTCAGTAGCATACCGCCTGCTCAGAGGTGATCTCTGCCTGACATACGAGGCCATGTCCAATCAGGAACTGATGGACATGCTCCACCTCAAAAAATCCAAATCCATCAGAACCACGAGAGCTAAAGACTTAAACCTCGGCACAAGTATGAATAGGACATGTTGGAGGGATAGATTCATAACCCAGAGGCTTCCCATGCTCTGGAACAAGATCCCAGTTCATGTTAGGCAGAGCCCCTCGCTGACTCTCTTCAAGAGAAATCTTGATGAGTGGATGGGAGATCGTAAGTTCACCCCAGGGGTCACATCTGTGTCACTACTAGACAGGAGCACAGTAAACTAATTCTATTATATAAGGGGAACTTCACTGTGTCACTACTAGACAGAGGCACAGTATTCTAAATCTATTCTGTGCATTTTTGTACCATTTCAAGGGGTGGCAAAAGCCACATCACTATGGCTAGGCTTACAAATGCCCCAGGGCAGATAGCCTAGTACTAAACTATGAAACTATGAAACTATGAAACTACACGCTGCTCACTCTCCACTTCACGGGACCCATGTCATACAATTGTCTCGACCCATAGGTAATCAGGATTTCCCAGCCTTGTATTCTGGGTATGTATACACCCCAGCCAGAATGTTCAGTGTATCACCTTCCTTTGGTCTTGTCAAATTTTGGGGTGTCACGCAAAGGATGCTCCTGTCTGTGTTCCAAGATTAGATTTCACGGGTGCACTGTGTACCCCCCGGTTGTATCCTGCCTGTGGTCTGGTGAGCAGTGGACTATTTACATTGTTTGTGTGTATGTTTCCCATGTCCGGCTGGGGGGGGTGGAAAGTCATGCTACGTGTTTCTTGTTTCTTGCTTGGGCCCCTCACTTCCATTGGCATAGCCTGTGAACATATGTCATTTCTCTGTGCTGTTTCCTATCATAGCTGTATATCTGTGTATATCTATGCGCACACACACACATACACACACACACACACACACACACACACACACACACACACACACACACACACACACACACATATATATATATGTATATGTCTGCAACCATATACATATATATATATATATATGTATAGCTTAATATATATATATGTATGTATATATATATATATATATATATATATATATATATATATATATATATATATATATATATATATATATATATATATATATATATATATATATATGTATATATATGTATACATATATATATTTATATATATATATATATATATATGTGTGTGTGTGTGTGTGTGTGTGTGTGTGTGTGTGTGTGTGTGTGTGGGTGTGTGTCTGTAAAGCAATGCATAACCCGCGCAAATGCACTGCACACGCTTACTGGTGTTTATATATTTTTAGACCTGCTTACTAGTGTCTTATTCATTATGACACTGACGCTTCGCTCCAGTTCACTTTTAATTGTTATTTTGCAAGTTATACAGTGGACAGATGTCGAAATATGTTAATGTACAGTTTACCGATGGTAAATGGTATGTGATGCAGTGGGATTTGAAACAGGAATATCTGCTCGTTAGGTGGTTGCTCTAACCAATACACTATTGCTGTGCTGTTTCATTTGCATATATACTCATATACCCATGGCTCCTGGTTCCCCATACACCCACTCCAACACCTCCCTAACAATGCAGTCATCCATTCTCCAGTCAGATTTGTGGTGTATCCCACTACACATTGGCCACTCCCTTCTCCTGTAGACCCAACCCATCAGTTGACTCACTCAACGTATCCTCAGAACTCCCAAACTTTTAGTCCACAATCATTGGTGACATGAATGACCAAAAGGACACTATTTGCAATTTTTGGGTTGTCCCACATGGGACACGGATGTCTTTATGTCAGCATTAGACTATATACTTCATTACATCCGTACTCCCATTAACATGACACTACAATAAATTAATAAGTATGACTATGTGGTAACGCATACGTTACACATGAGAGCCTACTTATGTATGTGTTCGGCGTATTTCTTTACAAATAGACCGGTTTAGTAATTGGCGTTGCCATAGCAGGCAGATCACAGGAATGATTCCATGTGTGGGAAAGTCCTCACATTTGATTTTTTCAACACAGCACTGACTTCGGACATTGTACACACTTCTGCGTTTTAGCAGTTTCATCCATTCCCTCTTATGCACAACCTATTATTCTATCTACTGTCGAGGTTTGTAAGGGCACATTCATGTTATTTATGTCTGCAAATGGAATGAATGTATTACAGAGAATGTACTTCTACATATAGATGTCTGCATGTGTGTATGCATATATACTTATAACGAACTTGCTGACCTCCACAGGGCAGTCCAATTAGAACCAGCCCATCCAACCCTGGCACACCTGGATCCATAATTTCATACCCATAGTTCCTCCACCCCACCTGAGTTCAACATACACACATACCATCCATTGTCCAGTTGCTATTGCAGCCATGATACACCTCCACACATTGCCCTCTCCCGAGCGTTAGGGGCTCTACACGTATGTTGTCCCAACCCATGTATTCTCAGGCTCTCCCACCATTTAGCCCTTAAACATACCTGCTCTTGCTTGTGTAATGGTTGGATGGCCAAATAGTCTATCAATTTTTTGGTAGTCCCACCAGGGACTACCCTCTGTGTGTAATGTAGACTTAACAGATCAACAGTGTTACTCCCACTGGTAATATCCTCCCTGTGGTGTGAGTAGCAGTGCTTTGCTCACTCCTGCCCGGCATGATATGCCATACTCTGACAACGCTGTATAATACTGGGGTTGCAGTTGATTCCCTTCTCATTCATTTTGTATGCTTTATTGTTACGTCATTCTTTCTTCATATATATATATATATATATATATATATATATATATATATATATATAGATATATATATATATGTGTGTGTGTGTATATATTATATATCTGTGCATACTTATATACATTTCCTGTGCTGGGCACTGCTTAAACCTGTGCAAGCACACTTAGACTTGCTTACTGGTACTTATATATGTTTACTGCTGCTTATTTGTGCTTACACCTGCTTACTAGTGCCTTATTCATTATGACAGTGCCCCTTTGATTGAATGACATTTAGTTAAATATCTCATGCGATACTCTTATGTCAGTTTTACAGCAAAACGACATTCATTCCGCATGGAAAATGATATATGCTATTGCTGGGCTTAAACTGTGAATGCCTGTTCATTAGGCAGATGGTCTAAACACTACACTATTGACATTTACATTAATTCCGCATGTTTTTCTCTATTTGAATGAATTTGATGTGTAAGCTATGCTTGGTAGAGGGCAGCGACGCACAAACATGCTGCGCTCTTCTTACACCTTCGATATTGCAGCAATTCAAATGTATAATAGGGACACAGGGAATCTAATTGTGAAAGTTCTAGGGACAGGGCTCAACATTCCATTACATGCTTGTGTGTTTACTACTTCAATTTTATTTCGCTGTTCATGGACACTCTTGTATGCTTAGCATACTTTTCGGTATCCACTGACACTGAATTACTGACTTACTATTAGAAGCGGGCTCTACTGGTAGGCATAGTAGGTTGTGCAAAGGTCAAGGTATGTTTACGCCTCCATAGAGCACTTGCACATGCCCCCTGCACTCGCACACGTTTCCTGTGCATGTCGAGGGTGTGGCAGTGCACCCTCATACATATTCATATGGTGCTGCTGCACCATCTGTAGTGAGAACACTCGGAGCAAGGCTAAAACCGTCCTTGCGCCGAGCTTCTTGAATCCTGGGGAGGGTTAGGGTCAGGGATGAGTGAAGGATATGTGTTGTTTGTTTGTGTATGAGTTTGTGTATTTTTTTTGTTAGGGTAAGGGATAGGTTAGTGAATAGATATAGTGTTGTTTGAGTGTGTCTGCAAATTTTTGTGTGTCTGATTGTGTCTTGTTTAGTGGCCGTGTTACAGGAAGGTTTTTATGAAGGTAAGTTGTTGGGTTATGGTTGAGGGAAAGGGCAGCATTAGGGTTAGAGTTGGCACCCATTATTAGGGATGTGCAGGGTATCTTTCTTGTAACAGCACAAAATATCCAAGAATTAAAACCATTTTCATTCAGTTAAAACAGACAAAATTGTGAGACTTGATTTTGGATTATAAACATTACTGTTTACGTCATAGAGAATCCCCCTGATTCAGCAAATTTCCATGCAGGAATCACTTATTACTACATGGAAGGAACTGTTCCAGTGCAGCATGGCAGCATGCCATTCATATTTATGAAAGCACACTGCCATGCTCTAATATGTAAACAGGGATGTGTACAAGCGCAGGGGGCGTGCCTGAGAGCAGTGCTCTCACAATACACATGCCCCCTGCACACCAGAATTGCCATACGACAATTTAAAAAGAGCGAGATTGCTCGTCACACCTCACAACCCATTAGAGTAAGAATTCTGGATGAAGCCATAACAGACAACTGTTAAATATTGCTATTACAAACTTAGAAAGTTGATAGAATAACAGGCTTTGCATTAGCATGAATTTTCTGAAGGGTATGAAGTCCAAAACGCAACTTTCTGTCATTATCTTCAAACTTCAATCTTTAATGATGTGTCAGACAGCCACAAGTTTATGAAAAGTGGGCCAAGAATATAAGGCAAAAATCAGGACATACTGTGAAAAGTTACATGTCATCACTGTTTGCAAAGCACAGCCCCCAACAAATATTTTTTTTTCACATCTGCAATAAAGTTTAAGTATAGCTGTGTGGATGTGTCCATTGCTTAGCTATGCTTAGACCAGCTTAAATGGCACAAGAAGTTAAATAGCAATAGACATCTAACATAAGCAGTAATGCAACAGTTTAGTGACTAGACCATATGCTTTGCATGTAGTCATTCATGGTTTGATCCCCAGTAAAACCAATAAGTATTTTGCATGTAAAAGCAGTACATAATTTATATTTTTTTAATAATTGGGTAGTAAATAACACATATTTGTTAACCAGAGTAGTGTAGTAGGTCCAGATGTGAGGTGTCAGTGTAATAAAGTTGTGAAACTCCCATATAAACACAAATGCTGCATACAGTATAGTCACACAAGAATAAATGTAATGAAAGCACATTGGAGGATGTCAGGGAAGGTAAACAAATTTATAATATGTCAAGAATGATAAATCAATCCCATACAGGTGGTAGTCCATAAAATAAAACATAAGCAATGCTAAGCACTGCACAGCTATGCTGACTGGGTGTATGCATTGTGTAAATACGAATGCAAGCAATGAGTAGCCCAGCTAAGTGGATTTGTCCATTGGTAAGCAGTGCTGAACCTGCCCCTTTAAGCACTGCCAACCTTAGCTAAGCAGGTTTGCCCATAGCTTAGCTTAGCTCAGCATATTCAAAACCATCCAATCACAGCAAAGGGTGGGAAATTGGCAGTATTTAAACCTTGCAGGCAGGAATACAGCCCATAACTGGTTATAGCTCCCCACTGTAGGCAGTATGGCTGGTGTAGGAAAAGTCATGAGCTTTCAGGTGCAGCGCTGGGCCATACAGGAGTACAAGGTCATAGTCAGACTCCTTGTAAAAAAACACGATGTGAGACTGCTGCAGGACCAGTACCAGGGCTCCCAATACAAAGTGGAAGCCTGGTAAAGTCTTGCCCATGATCTCACCAGTGCCAGTGGTATTCCTTGGACTGGTAAGCAGGTCTGGCACCACTATGCAGACTTGAAGCAGAGGAAGAGGGAGCTCTTGGAACAGTGGGTCCAAGAAGCATGACAGAGGGATGATGTCCCAGCAATGTGTAAGTATTCATAGCAATAACTGTTTACCAAAGTCCAGGCTGTGTATGTGATGGATAGGTATGCATAAATGTTTCTCTATCTTCATCACAGCTCCAGCTGAGCAGGTTGTGAACCAGGAAGACCATGCCAACAGGCAGTAAAGGCTGCGTTGCAAGGTTGGTGAGTAACAATCTAGCTTGTAGTATTCATACCAAATAAATATAAAGGAGTAGAATGTCACCTAGCAGTATTTAAAATGGGTATGGTTTGTACTGACTAAAGCAGACAATATTACAATAATAGTCTCATATAGATGATATATAAATAAAAATGTACCTCCCTGTCAATAAAATTCAAAACCCTGGACTGGTTGTGTTTACTCTGATATGTTTTGAAATGTGTACAGGTTATGCACAGCAACTATAGCTCTGAAAGCATTAAACAATATAGTCTCATCTGACCAAGTTAATGCCTGTATAACACACAAGATTAACTGATATTAAAAACGTGACACACCAAGATCTGATATCTGAATAGTAATGTTGTGTTAAACACTGTTTTCCACACTGTGCTATGTGTTCCTCCTGTGCTCTCTCTGCCAGGGGTTTGAGTGTCCAAATGTACCTCCAAATTCAGTATATATGCACAGCTGTTGCTGTAGAAGAAATTGACAGCTATGTACCTTCACTACATTGTTCCTGCACATCCCTAGCTATCTTTCATATTGTTTTGCCCTCTTTGTGCCCTCTTTTTCACCACTTTCCTATCACCCCTTTTTTCTTTTCTTTTAAAGAAATTAGCATGGGAGTAAGCAGGAGTAAGCAGTAGTAAGCGAGAGTAAGCCTGTTTGTGCAGTGCTAAGCAATGCGTACACAGAGTAAGCTGTTTTCACGGCTGTGTGTAGGCATAGTCAACCAGAAGTTAGCACTGATTACTGCCATGCAAACCCGCACAAATTCACTTACAACTGATTAAAAGTTCCTTAATCACTCTGTATCCAACAGCCCTTGTTCTGCTGAGCAGCAAAATAATCAGTCTGAGTAAATCTTGAATCCAGGACCCTGCACACCATAGGCACAGCAAGTTACCACTAAGCCACCCGAGCTGTAAATATACCTAATGTTTATTCAAACATATCATGCAGCACAGTCATTCAACAGTAGGGAAATGTGTGTGTGTGTGTGTGTGTGTGTGTGTGTGTGTGTGTGTGTGTGTGTGTGTGTGTGTATATATATATATATATATATATATATATAAATATATATATATATACACACACACACACACACACACACACACACACACACATATATATATATATATATATATATATCCATAGGAAACTGATGCGGAATAAGGTGAAGTTCCAAGACTGGAAAAACTCCATTATCAGCCTCAACATAAGGTTGAGATCCCTCATCAAATCCTCTAAAGCTAGCTATGAAAACAGAATTGCAGCAGATAGTAAAAACAACCACAAGGCCTTCTATAGTTATGTAAAGAATCTCCACAGCGATACCCAAATTTGCTCTGAGCTACTGCACAATGGTACCTCCTATACCAAGCCAACAGATATTGCTAATATACCGGCCAACAGATTCAGTGCTAACTGTACCCCTCTCCCCTCCAAAAGACCAATCACAATACAAGTAGATTGCCAGGCACCAAGTATTACTGAAGCACAGGTTAAAACTCCACTGCCCAAGGCCAAGAATATGCTTGTATGGGACATGACAATATCCCTTGCTGTGTTCTACATAAAATACAGAGTGACCTGGCACCTCACCTGTGTGCCCTGTTCCAACACAGCCTCACCTCAGGCTTTGTCCCTACTGACCTGTGCACTACTACAGTCACCGCTCTCCACAAACAAGGTGGACTACAGACCCTGCGAAATTCTGAAACAACTGCTTGACAAGTCCGTTATGCAAAGCTATGGAATGCATCATCATGCACCTAATAAACAGAAATATGGGAATCTGCAGACTCAGGATCCCACACAGTTTACTTTTGTGAAGGGTAGGTCATACCTGGTTATTCAACCTGGTCAACCTCTTGGCGTCAGTCATCTGAGCTGTGGATGAAGGTAAGGTGGCACATACAGCCTACCTTGATCTGGCCAAAGCCTTTGATAACATTCCCCAGTCAGGAATCATGCAATAACTCAATAATCTAGGCATCAAGCTCTATATCACTAGGTGGGAACACAGGCATATATACAGGGGTGGATTGGACATACTGCTATCATACATTGAGACAGTTGCAGATATCACTGGGTTTGTTGTAACATCCTTTATGAGGAATATGACATTGATAATACCAACAGATGTGAGTATTTACTGATTGCATTCCCCAGAGTCCACGAACGATTTACCAAGGACACCAACTGTCTGGGAAACAGACAAAACATAACAGGCACACATTTGGCCAGTCTGTGGACAGTGTGCCAGTGGAGAGATATGTCAGAGACATATCACTGTGAGTTGTGACGTCACTTATTAAATGCTTGTCCACATAAACCCTGTCAATCTATCAATCCACCATGTGTATTAAAGCACTGATGACATAGAATCTGTTCACAAATCTGGGGATATGTCCCCCATTTTGGTTGGCTGCCTTCATATGCCCTGTCCTGTGATGTATTGCCACCTACTCTATGTGAATCTGTAGGTCACCACCTCTGTAATGTCCCTCACACAGGCAAGGAAAAGGGGCAAGATCCACATTAGGGAATGCCCCATATATCGGAACTAGCAGCAGTGTCCAGGCCCACAGCACAATACAATGTGGGCACTGACATAGTGGTATGACTGTAGCAATACCTGACATCTGCACATCTGTACAGAGGACAAACAGAAAGTAGATAGCTAACAGGTTATGCATTAAGATGAATGTTATGAAAGATAGACGTCTGAAACTAAAAGGTATGCCATTACTATATGACAGCAGTCCTCAATGCTATGCCCTAAAAACATACTAGTCTACAGTTAATATCAACATATCAGATCAATATCCAGTAGGAGATACATAAAAACATACAGCTCATACACCAAGAACATGATAGTCAGAACTCAGTGTCCAGCTTTGCATGCAGGGGTGTACGGTTCCAGTACTACAATCTGCAATCTACTCTTACTTGGAAAAGCACTGTTAAAAGTAGTAATGTAATGATACAATACATGCAAGTGTGACTGCATATAACCAGGAATACTACCCAAGTATGAAACAAATACAAACAGAATATATTGTGGCACTACCCATGTATACTCTGGTGTCCCATACAGTACACTCACACCCCATGCTACTGTAATGACAGCACATAGAAGCATGTTATGCACATGGAATTAAAT